>NC_081392.1:13282426-13504926 GCF_030684315.1 Stegostoma tigrinum
GATGATCCCCTGTTCCCAGGGGTTTCTTTGCTGTCTGTCCTGAAACTGCACGAAACAAAACGCACCAAGAGTCTTAGAAGGGACCATGCCATTTGGCCCTGCCGCTCCTCTCCCACGCTGCCCAAACTCCTCATCCTTCTCCTCTCCATTCACCCCGTGTCTCCATTTCCTTCCTGCTTTACAGTTCTGTCTAGCTCTCACCGTGCCGCTGAAGCTATTGTGACTGTGTCTGAAAGTCTCAGGTCCTGGCTGCTCTCTGGGTGAACATTTCTCCCTCGAACCTTGAAGGTCCTTTTCTTTCCTCTTTCAGCCTGCACACCCCTGGGCACTATGGGTAATTTAGCATGGCCAATCCACCCTAACCTGCACATCCCTGGACACTATGGGTAATTTAGCACGGCCAATCCACCCTAACCTGCACACCCCTGGGCACTATGGGTAATTTAGCATGGCCAATCCACCCTAACCTGCACATCCCTAGGCACTATGGGTAATTTAGCACGGCCAATCCACCCTAACCTGCACATCCCTGGGCACTATGGGTAATTTAGCATGGCCAATCCACCCTAACCCGCACATCACTGGGCACTATGGGTAATTTAGCACAGCCAATCCATCCTAACCCTCACATCCCTGGGCACTATGGGTAATTTAGCATGGCCAATCCACCCTAACCTGCACATCCCTGGGCACTATGGGTAATTTAGCACAGCCAATCCACCCTAACCTGCACATCCCTGGGCACTATGGGTAATTTAGCATGGCCAATCCACCCTAACCTGCACACCCCTGGGCACTATGGGTAATTTAGCATGGCCAATCCACCCTAACCTGCACATCCCTGGGCACTATGGGTAATTTAGCACAGCCAATCCACCCTAACCTACACATCCCTGGGCACTATGGGTAACTTAGCACAGCCAGTCCACCCTAACCTGCACACCCCTGGGCACTATGGGTAATATAGCACAGCCAATCCACCCTAACCAGCACACCCCTGGGCACTATGGGTAATATAGCACAGCCAATCCACCCTAACCTGCACATCCCTGGGCACTGTGGGTAATATAGCACAGCCAATCCACCCTAACCTGCACATCCCTGGGCACTATGGGTAATTTAGCGTGGCCAATCCACCCTAACCTGCACATCCCTGGGCACTATGGGTAATTTAGCACGGCCAATCCACCCTAACCTGCACATCCCTGGGCACTATGGGTAATATAGCACAGCCAATCCACCCTAACCAGCACACCCCTGGGCACTATGGGTAATATAGCACAGCCAATCCACCCTAACCTGCACATCCCTGGGCACTATGGGTAATCTAGCATGGCCAATCCATCCTAACCTGCACACCCCTGGGCACTATGGGTAATTTAGCATGGCCAATCCATCCTAACCTGCACATCCCTGGACACTATGGGAAATTTAGCACGGCCAATCCACCCTAACCTGCACATCCCTGGGCACTATGGGTAATTTAGCACGGCCAATCCACCCTAACCTACACATCCCTGGGCACTATGGGTAATTTAGCACGGCCAATCCACCCTAACCTACACATCCCTGGGCACTATGGGTAATTTAGCACGGCCAATCCATCCTAACCTGCACATCCCTGGACACTATGGGTAATTTAGCATGGCCAATCCACCCTAACCTGCACATCCCTGGGCACTATGGGTAATTTAGCACAGCCAAATCAACCTAACCTGCACATCCCTGGGCACTATGGGTAATTTAGCACGGCCAAACCAACCTAACCTGCACATCCCTGGACACTATGGGTAATTTAGCACGGCCAATCCACCCTAACCTACACATCCCTGGGCACTATGGGTAATTTAGCACGGCCAATCCACCCTAACCTGCACATCCCTGGGCACTATGGGTAATTTAGCACGGCCAAATCAACCTAACCTGCACATCCCTGGACACTATGGGTAATTTAGCACGGCCAATCCACCCTAACCTACACATCCCTGGGCACTATGGGTAATTTAGCACGGCCAATCCACCCTAACCTGCACATCCCTGGGCACTATGGGTAATTTAGCATGGCCAATCCATCCTAACCTGTACATCCCTGGGCACTATGGGTAATTTAGCACGGCCAATCCATCCTAACCTGCACATTCCTGGGCACTATGGGTAATTTAGCACAGCCAAACCAACCTAACCTGCAGATCCCTGGGCACTATGGGTAATTTAGCATGGCCAATCCACCCTAATTTGCTCATCCCTGGGCACTATGGGTAATTTAGCACGGCCAATCCACCCTGACCTGCACATCCCTGGGCACTATGGGTAATTTAGCACGGCCAATCCACCCTAACCTGCACATCCCTAGGCACTATGGGTAATTTAGCACGGCCAATCCACCCTAACCTGCACATCCCTGGGCACTATGGGTAATTTAGCACGGCCAATCCACCCTAATTTGCTCATCCCTGGGCACTATGGGTAATTTAGCACGGCCAATCCACCCTAACCTGCACATCCCTGGGCACTATGGGTAATTTAGCACGGCCAATCCACCCTAACCTACACATCCCTGGGCACTATGGGTAATTTAGCGTGGCCAATCCACCCTAACCTGCACATCCCTGGACACGATGGGTAATTTAGCACGGCCAATCCACCCTAACCTGCACATCCCTGGGCACTATGGGTAATCTACATGGCCAATCCACCCTAACCTGCACATCTTTGGACTGTGGGAGGAAACCGGAGCACCCGGAGGAAACCCGCAGAGACACGGGGAGAATGTACAAACTCCACACAGAAAGTCGCCCGACGGTGGGATTGAACCTGGGTCCCTGGTGCTGTGAGGCAGCAGTGTATCATCGCTGATCATCAGAAAAACCTATCTGGCTCCTTTAGGGAAGGAAAATGCCATCCTTACCTGGCCTGTGCCTACAGGTGACTCCAGGCCCACCACTGAGCCATCATGCCACCCAATGTATAACATGACAATATGATGATACAAATGGGACATGAATACCTGGCCTGATTGACAGAAATATAATCACGGAAACAATGCTTTTATTTTTTTGCCCTCACGCTCCGAGTGAGGCTGACAAAACTGTATTCATCGATCAACTGCTTGCCCAAAGCGAGAACATTATAGACAGGGCCTTTCAATATGCTCAATGCCGAGTTTTGCTTGATGGGCGAGTCAAGGGTTAGACTGGAATTTGGGGTTCAGCCTGCGATCAGATCAGCCACCATCTTATTGAATGGCAAAGCAGATTCGAGGGGTCGAATGGCCTCTTCCTGCTCCCAGTTCCTGTTGTCCCATTTGCTTGTGAGGAGATATAGGCCGAGGCCTACCTTGCTATTTGATCAGATCGTCTCTAGTTGCCCCTGAAAGACACGTAGACTGTGCTGAGATTGCTTCCTTCACAACCTATGGGCTATTCTGGAATTAGGAATCCAATGAAAACCCTGAATCCATTGCCAATTGTCGGAAAAACCCATCTGAATCACTAATGCCCTTTAGGGAAGGAAACTGCCATCTTTATTTGGTCTGGGCCTACATGTGACTCCAGACCCACAGCAATGTGATTGACTCTTAACTGCCCTCTGAGGCAATTAGGGATGGGATAATAAATGCTGGCCTGGCCAATAACACTGTTATCCTGTGAGTGAACAGAAAAAGATTTTTGCAGGAGTGTTGGGATCACCAGGAGCAGTGGAGGGGAACAGACCAGGTATTGAGCCAGGTATCTGCCACTGATTGGTCTTCTAACTCAACACCCCTCTCTATCCCAAAATTCTTTAATTCTCTCAGTCCCCACAGACCCATTGACCGATTTTGAATGTACTTGAGCTGAGCCCACCCCATTCTCTGGACCAGAGAATTCCCCCCTTCAAGGTTTTCACAGACCCCCTCTGAAAAGATATCGTCTCCTCTCGTTTCAAAATGGCCGACCCCTCGTTCATGGTGCCCTGTTCACGCCTTTGCACAAGGGGGAGAGCAAATCTATCCTGTCTTGAAGGAACCATCGTGTCATACTCACCTAGAGGCACTGGGCGCTCAATTGAAGAATTTTTGTAGCGCAGAGGAGGGCCATTTGCCCCATTGTGTCTCTGTTGGCCCTCTGAACACACGTCCTCAGTTAGAACCAGTTTCCAGTCATACAGCCGTCTGGAGCCTTTTGTTGAAACCCGTCTTGCAGATGGCGCATCCCAGATTCTAATAATGAACACGATTTGTTAAAAAAAACTCCCTCCCACTTCATATCTTTCTCCCATCGGTCGCTGTAAGCCTGCTCCCTGTGTTTCTTGATCTGTTTCCCAGATGGAACACGTTCTCCCCATCTCCCTGACCTATCCAACACTCTGACAATCCACATCATGTCACGAGGCAGTAACATTTCTGTAGATGAGGAGCTCTGGATTGAAAATAACAGCAGAATTCAACCCAAGGACTGAACTGTAGCCTGCAACTCAGAGCTGTGTTTTCGCGCTCTGTTATATCACAGCTGTAACAAGGAGAAGAAAATCAAGCTGATCCCAATCCAAAGTAAATAGGAACAGGACTCAAGCGAAGGCCTATTCAAGAGCAATGGCTGATTCTCCAGCTCCATTCCACTGACCCACCTGAACCTCACATTCCCAGAATCTGTCCTCAACCATCCCACTGAAGAAATTCCTCCTCACCCCCAACCCTCAATATCCTGCCATCTAAAGAGTTTCTTAATCAATTTGATGTTACCACACACCTCTGGAGCAGGTGGGATTTGAACTTGGCCTCCTGGCTTGAGAGTGCGGACGCTACCATTGAGCGGCAAGGACCCGATTCTTCTGTTCTGAATCTCTAAACCCATGTTCCAGACTGTAGCTGGGGATGAACTGTGGGGGATGGCGGTGTAGGTGGAAAGTATTTTGCCCCTTAAATGTTTTGATGAGGTGCCCTCTCATCCTTTCAAACCCCAAACCATGACAGTTTCCACCCTCCTTCTGGAACCAACCGCTTACTCCAGCAGCCAATCCAACGAGGCTTCATTGCAACATTGTAAAATACAATACTATGGATGCTGGAAAACTGAAACAGAAACAGAGATTGCTGGAGAAACTCAGCAGGTCTGGCAGCATCTGCAGAGACAGAGAGAGCACATTCAACATTTTGAGTCTTTGTCGGAAGGCCGCATTGGAATCCCACTGAACACGTGCATTCTCTTTCTCAGGAGCTTGTGACACAGTGGTAGTGTCACCGCCTCTAGACTAGGATGCCCAGGCTTTAATTCCAGCACCCACCCCCACCCCTCCCCAAACCCAGAAGGTGTGTTTTCTGATCAGGTTGATTAGAAAATACCTAAGCGTTACTTTATTCAAATCATAGGTTATAGCATGTCTACAGTGTGGGAATAGGCCCTTCGGCCCAACAAGCCCACACCAACCCTCAGATAATCCCACCCTGCAATAGCACAGCTAATCTGCACACTCCTGGGCACTATGGGTAATTTCCCATGGCCAACCCACCCTAACCTGCACATCTTTGGACTGTGGGAGGAAACCGGAGCACCCGGAGGAAACCCACGCAGACACGGGGAGAATGTGCAAACTCCACACAGTCGCCTGAGGGTGGAATTGAACCTGTGTCCCTGGTGCTGTGAGGCTGCGGCGCTAACCCATGAGCCACCATGGCACCTTGTTTAGATACTTGTGGTGCTGCCTCTGCCTCTGAGCTAGGAGCCCTGGACTCAAGCCCCATCAGCCCCTGGGAGCATGTAATAACATCTCTGCAGACGTGGGTTAAGAGAGCGTTTTGTCCCATGGGTGAGGAGCAGGGCGTAAATCCTAACCCCTTACAAACTGGATTGATATGGAGTGCGAGACTCATGGCCTCCTGTAAAAGACACTAGTGAGGCGTTTGGGTATTTTTGTGAGTGATGAAACACGCGGTTGAAGTGCGGATTATATGTGGTATCATCCCACGCACTGACGGATTTGTTGAATTCACTTTCACAGTGCGTCATCACAGGGTTTCTACTTTGCTGATATAACCATGATATTTACATAGACATTTCCAGCTATTTGCACCTGGCAACATCACCGCATAGTGTTATCGGTGACTGTTTGTTATGTTCTGCTGAAATACCTCGATTTGAAACTGGAATCAGTCGGCAGCTCAAAGTGCCCTTGAAGGTGACGGTGAAATATTAAAGATTCACGGCCCTGGGGAAGGGTCGCTTGAGCCCGAACGGTTAACTCTGATTTCTCGCTGCCTCTGCCTCTGTTAAAGACTCAGATGGCATTTGGCGTGGGGTTTTGAGGATCCAGCCGTTGGCAACTGAAGTGCCATTGTCGTCACCTTAACCAAAGAGCCTCCTGGCCTTGTTCCCATGTTCAAATCCCATTTCTCGGAGAAAATATCTCAGCTGTCATGGGAATTTAATGACCGGGTTGGGGGGGGGGGGGTGAGTGGGTGTAGAATTAAGGGAAGGGGCAAGAGGTTTGGAGGCTATTTGAGGAAACATTTCCTCACCTGGAGGGTGCTGGGAATCTGGAGCTGTAAGGGTGGGAGAGGCAGAAACCGTCATCATATTGAAGATGTATTTAGTTGCAACTTTCAATGCACACAAAGTTAGGCCGTCACAGCAGGAGTGGACCCTCGAGACTGCTATACCGTTCAATGAGATCGTGGCTCACCTGTGACCTAACTCCAGATACCTTCCTTTGGCCTATATTCCTCAACACGTTTTCTTAAAAGTCACTTATCGATCTCAGATCTAAAATTTACTGACCGAGCAACCGTTTGCTGTTTGTGGAAGGCAATTCCAAACCTCTACCACTCTCTGCCAGTCAAAGTGCTCCCTAATGTCTCTCCTGAACGGCCTGGCCCTCGTTCACAGAGTATGCCCCCTAGCTCTAGAATCCCCAATCAGTGGAAAGAGTTTACAGCCGAAACAGAAATCGCTGGAAAAGCTCAGCAGGTCTGGCAGCGTCTGTGGCAAGAAATCAGAGTCAACGTTTGGGATTGAGTGACCCTTGCTCGGAACAGTGGAAATAGTTTTATCTTCTACCAGCACTAACTACCCCAGGAAATGGGCCAGGTGCTGGAAAATGGGGTTCGGGGAGTTAGGGTGATTGTTTTTGACTGGAGCAGGCTCGATGGGCTAAGGGGTCTCACACTGTGCTGTTGATCTCTGTGCAGGACTGAGGGAGTGCTGCACTGCCAGAGGTAGTATTGATCAAAGGATCATTAGGCTTAGCTCTTGGCAGTTTGTCAGGTGAATGCTATTTCGAGGCAAAGTTGAGGAGTCTGTCCTGCTCTCCTGGTGATAATTATTCTTCAGTCGATAGTGTGAAGAACAGATTCCCAGGCCAATACTGCATTGCTGTCCATGTCTGTTTCTGCAAGCAAACCTGGCTGCTGCATCTTCCCTATCTCACCAGTGACAAAAATTTTAAATTATCTCACTGGCAGAAAGACACTTTAGGTCATCTGGATGTTGTGAACAGCGCTATATAATTGCAAGCTCTTGCATTCAATTTATATCCTAACTGAGGAGATACAAAAACATAAACGCCTGGCACCAGATTCAAGGACAGCTTCTTCCCCGCTGTTATCAGGCTTCTGAATGGATCTCTCAAATTTTAAATTTAATGTCAATCTTGCTGCTTGTGCACATTCTCTGCAGAGGATATTCCTCACTCTGTTCTATTACCCTGATGTACTTTGTACCGCATGCAAAACAAAACTTTTCACTGTACCTAGGTACATGGGGCAATTATTAATCATATCGAAAAAGATTCTGTGAGAAGTACCCATGTAGATGGGGAGATAAGGCTGAAATGACTATGTGGGAGAACCTTGGAGCAACACCGCAGTGTCATTCTGACTTTGATTGTGTGCTAGTGGTCTGCTGGGAATTTGCAACCTCTATGGCTCAGAGCATAGCAGTGTTGTCAGTAAGCAACATTCTTTGAAAATATTCTAGAATTCTGGCCTGAGCTTGTATTAAGATCCAAAGAGTTCATGTTTGAGCAGTGCAAAAATGCAGTGGTTATTTTAACTCTGGAGTTGAGAGGGTTGGCTTATGAGGAGAGATTAAGTAGAGTGGGGCTGTATTCTTTGGAATTTAGAAGACTGTGGAGGGCAGGGGCAGATCTGAAAGGAACATATCAAATTATGAAGGGAATAGGTAAGATAGAAGCAGGGAGGTTGTTTCCACTTTAGGACTGAGCTGAGGAGGAACTCCTTCACCCACAGGGTTGTGAATCTGTGGAATTCCCTGCCCAGGGAAGCAGCTGAGGTTTCCTGGCTCAATGTCTTCAAGGGAAAGATAGATTTTTGAATAGTACAGGGATTAAGGGTTACGTTGAGCAGGCAGTAGCTGGAGTTGAGTCCATGAAGAGATTAGCCATGATCTTATTGAATGGCAGAGAAGGCTCGAGGGTCTGGATCTGGAATAGAGACAGAACCTTGGTGGTGTTATGTGGAGAGGGTGAAACAGAGTAAACGTTTTAGGTCAGAATGGTCTGACCTAGCATGTGACTTTCTGCATTAGTGTGTTACCGTGAAAAATCTAATTCAATGAACAGAATCGATTGGGAAGGTGAAGCTAGTAATCGGGAATGGTGACGTTGTTAAAACAAATCTGCTTCCTTCATTGAACGCAATCTGCAAACCTTACCTGATATAGCATGACTCCAGTCTGGGTAACACAAATGACTATTAAGTGCCCACCAAAAGAGCCCTGCAGTTTTACTCGAGGGTAGCCAGTGCTGGCCTGATATCCCATGAGTAATATGAAATAGCCTTGCTATCTTTCCAGTCCAGTGAGAAATGAGAAAGAAGCTCACTACCTGCCTAGGTTCCCCAATGCGTCCACAGCCGCATGAGCTATCAGCCTCCAGTTGGGGTAAATGTTGTGGTTTCTAAGAGGGTTGAATGGTCTTCTCCATGAAGTTCCCCAGAGGCCACAGACAGGAGGCTGAGAGGCTGATCCCACCTCTCAGTCAGAAGGTGGTAGGTTCAAGTCCCAGTCCAGAGGATTTGAGCAGATAAATCTGAGCTGGCTCCCCACCCACCCCAGACCAGGAGCAAGGGAATCTGTACTGTCAGAGAGTGTGTTTGGGTTGTTTGACCTGGATGGGGGTAAACCCACAGTCCTAAAGGCATTCTCAGGGTTGGAGGCGCTGCCTACGGTTTCGGTCGCCCTGACGATGTTATTATATAGGAAAGGATACTCGCCTTCACTGCTCAGATCATTGAGTATTGGGGTGTCATGTTGAGATTGTACAGGATTGTACACTTAGTGAGGCCACTTCTGCAATACTAATGGGCAGTTCTGGTCTCCCTGCTGTAGGAAGGATGTTGTGAAACTTGAAAGGGTTCAGAAAAGATTTATTAAAATGTTGCCAGGTTTGAAGGGATTGAGCTATAGGGAGAGACTGAATAGGCTGGGGCTATTTTCCCTGAAGCATCGGAGGCTGAGGAGTGACCTTATAGATGTTTATAAAATCATTAGGGGCATGGATAGGGTGAACAGACAAGGTCTTTTCCCCAGGGTGGGGGAAGTCCAAAACTAGAGGGGCATAGGTTTAAGGTGGGAGGGGAAAGATTTAAAAGGGACCTGAGGGATAACTTTTTCACACAGAGGGTGGTGTGTGTATGGAACGAGCTGCCAGAGGAAGTGGTGGAGGCTGGTACAGTTACAGCATTTAAAAGGCATCTGGATGGGGACATGAACAGGAAGGGTTTAGAGGGATATGGGCCTAATGCTGGCAAATGAGACTGGATTAGGTTGGGATACCAGAAGGGACGAGCTGGGCCAAAGGACCTGCTTCTGGTCTTGTATGACACTGTGACTGTATGTAATGACCCACTAGTTCAAACCAAAACAGTCACAACTCCAATAAAAATCACTGAAAATAAACTGGTCACAATTTGAGCGGTGTTTGTGGGATCTAGCTGTGCAGAAATTGATTTCTGCTATTCTGCTATGACAGGAATGCCCACACCCCAAGAGGAGCTTGTAATTAGTTTTGGCATTTCCTGAAGCTATGGCTGGCACACTGCAAATGCAAAGCTTTCTTGATGTTGTTTATGTTGTACAATGACTGGGTACAATTGTGGAATTTTACAGGACACAGGAGACTATTTGGTCCACCCAGTTTGGACTAGCTCCCACTCTCAAGCCCTATCTCCATAGCTCTCTAACTTCATCCATTTGAAATGTATATCCAGTTCTCTTTTTGAAGCTCCAAAAGAATCTGCATTCTCCCGGGCAACACGTTCCAAACCCCAATTACTTTCTGAGTAAAGAGGTTTCACCTCATCTCACTCCTAGCTCTATAGCTGGCCATTTTCACATTTTGACCTCTAGTTACTGACCTACCGACCCATGGAAACAGAATGTCCTCCTTTACCTGGTCAAAACTGCTCACAATTTTGAACACCTCAACAAGGTCACCTCTTCATCTGTTGGTGTTAGGGAAGTGACCTTGTGGAGCAAACTGGGTGTGAAAATTTGCAAATCACAAATCGTTCAAAGTTTGATCCAGTTGGTAGCATTTTTACATTTTGGTTCAAACCACACTTTGAAGTTTAAGCCATTAATATTCCCTCTTGAGGGGGTCACAGAATCCCTAAAGTACAGATAAAGGCTATTTGTTCCACTGACCCTCTGGAGATCATTCCACCCAGACCCTGCCCCCTTACACTGCATTAGCCTTGGCCAATCCACCCTAACCTGCACATCCCTGGGCACTATGGGTAATTTAGCATGGCCAATCCACCCTAACCTGCACATCCCTGGGCACTATGGGTAATTTAGCACAGCCAATCCACCCTAACCTGCACATCCCTGGGCACTATGGGTAATTTAGCACGGCCAATCCACCCTAACCTGCACATCCCTGGGCACTATGGGTAATTTAGCATGGCCAATCCACCCTGACCTGCACATCCCTGGGCACTATGGGTAATTTAGCACGGCCAATCACCCTAACCTGCACATCCCTGGGCACTATGGGTAATTTAGCATGGCCAATCCACCCTAACCTGCACATCCCTGGGCACTATGGGTAATTTAGCATAGCCAATCCACCCTAACCTGCTCATCCCTGGGCACTATGGGTAATTTAGCACGGCCAATCCACCCTAACCTGCACATCCCTGGGCACTCTGGGTAATTTAGCACAGCCAATCCACCCTAACCTGCACACCCCTGGGCACTATGGGTAATTTAGCATGGCCAATCCACCCTAACCTGCACACCCCTGGGCACTATGGGTAATTTAGCATGGCCAATCCACCCTAACCTGCAAATCCCTGGGCACTATGGGTAATTTAGCATGGCCAATCCACCCTAACCTGCTCATCCCTGGGCACTATGGGTAATTTAGCACGGCCAATCCACCCTAATTTGCTCATCCCTGGGCACTCTGGGTAATTTAGCACAGCCAATCCACCCTAACCTGCACATCCCTGGGCACTATGGGTAATCTAGCACGGCCAATCCACCCTAACCTGCACATCCCTGGGCACTATGGGTAATCTAGCACGGCCAATCCACCCTAACCTGCACATCTTTGGACTGTGGGAGGAAACCCACGCAGACACGGGGAGAATGTGCAAACTCCACACAGATAGTTGCCCAAAGGTGGGATCGAACCAAGGTCCCTGGTGCTGTGAGGCAGCAGCGCTAACCACTGAGCCCCTGTGCCTTGTCCACAGTGTGTGCCTTTGGGAGAGCTGCCAAACACGGGTTGTTTTGGGAAGTGGTGGTACTGGGCGTCAGAAGCTATTCCTTTCCTTTCACGATGGGCAAAGGTTCCGACGACCCTCCCCCTACCCCCTAGTCAAAGTGAATCCAATAAGAAGGTCCATCAGTAAACATGTGACCGAGTTGTAGTGGCACCTCGCACAGAAACTGACATTCGGCCCATCAAGGTATCTGCACCACTCCAATATAATTGTGGCTGGATGTAGGCTTCTGCTTCCTTCTCCTGCCATTCCCTGAGCCACTGTAAGGAACCAGCTGCTGGATTCCCATTCCCGGGGCAGAAGTAGGTGAAACCCTGGCTCAGTGAACCCACCTTCTCAGACGAGGGTGAGGGATGTGGGGGCCGCCACGGGCGTCCCTGGGTAAACAGAGAAGAACACGTGGAAATCTTGCCCCTTGGGAACTCCGGTGATAAGTTCAAAATTTGTGATTGTAACATAAACCATCCCTCTTGCTCTGACCCCAATCACTCCCCTTACTTTCAGTGTCCCATCCATGCCAGACCCTGCTGCTTAGTGCTCTGTACGACTGACAGCCTGTCACCCCCTACAGTGGCTACTGCTGCCTCACAGTGCTGGGGTCTTGGGTTCAATTCTAGCCTCAGGTGCACTGCCAGTGTGGTGTTGGCACATTCTCCCCGTGTCTGTGTAGGGTTTCCTCCCACAGTCGAAGGTTAGGGGTGGAGTGGTTGTGTTAAGTTGCCCAGGAATGTAGAGGCTGGGTGGGTTAGCAATGGGAAATGCTGCATTACCGAGATTGGGTGGGATGACCTTCAGAGGGTCAGTGTGGACTCTTTAGGCCAAATGGCCTGCTTCCACACTGTTGGGATTCTGTGAATGAAATCAATTCTACGAAGCTCACCCACCATGAGGGAGCACAGATTTTAGGGAAGGGTGTGAGTACAGGAGTAATTTGCAAAACTGGTTCCACGGATGAGAACTTCCAGTTATGAGGAGAGATTGGGATTGTTCACTTAGCGAGAAGGAGGCTGAGAGGAGATCTGATAGAAGTTTCCGGAGCTGTGAGAGGACAAAACAACATGGATATAAAGTGATTTGCAAATGTGAGGTTGGCGAGCACTTTTTTCCCCTGAGTGGTCTGGAATCAGGTTCAACTGAGTTATTCAAGAGGGCCCTGAATAATTATTTGGTAGGAAGTAGTGTGTGATGTCGTTGACAATCCCTGGAATAATGGGTAGGATTGCCCACCTCGGAAATTCTGTGTCACCAGTCAGGAAAAACTTGAGATGAAATGACATACAATGGCATGGGAAAAAGGACGAAGGTTGGCATCATGTCAAAATGCCCACTGATGAACGGACACTGATCGGCCTCCCCGTGCAGTGTAATAATTCCATAATTTTCTGCATCCAGTGTTGGAAAATCCGAAACTTTAAGGGCAGAGAATTCCAAAGCTTCCTTTGAGTGAAGGAATGTTTGCTCCTCCCAGCCTGAGAATATGTTTTAGACTCCCCTGACCAGCAGAGCACCTCAGAACCTTGTGTAGTTCAATAATATTCTCCTCTCTCCTAACAAGCCGCTAAACATCAGAAGCAATTCACTGTGTGAAAGCTTTTGACATGGTGTACTACCTAAGACAGAAATCTTCCAATAACTCACTTTGTTGAGGTGGTAAATATCCCTATGCAGAAATCTCATCACAGCAGAAGTGGCTGATGAATTTATCTTGGTCTGTAAACACTTTATAGTTTGTAGGAAACATAATTTATAACGAGATAGTAGGAACTGCAGATGCTGGAGAATCCGGGATAACAAGGTGTAGAGGTGGATGAACACAGCAGGCCAAGCAGCATCAGAGGAGCAGGAAGGCTGACATTTTGGGCCTAGACCCTTCCTCAGAAAATTCTAGGCCTGAAACGCCAGCTTTCCTGCTCCTCCGATGCTGCTTGGCCTGCTGTGTTCATCCAGCTCTACACCTTGTTATCTCATAATTTATAACGATGCAGGCGCTATAACCTGAGGTACAGAGTTCCTTGGGCTTAGGTTTTGATGTGCTTTTTTAATCTTAAATTTTGTAATGACATTTTTTTTCCTTTTATCATTCACGGGATGTAGGTGTCACTGGCCAGGCCAGCGTTTATTGCCCAGGGTCTGGAGTCTCATGTAGGCCAGATCAAATAAGGATGGCAATTTTCTTTCCCTAAAGGACATTAGTGAACCAGATGGAGTTTTCCAACAATGGACTATGGATTCATGGTCATTGTTAGACTCTTAATTCCATACATTTTATTGAATTCAAATTCCACCATCTGCCATGGCAGGATTCGAACCCAGGTCGCCAGAACATTATCCAGGATTTCCTGGATTAATAGTCCCTTGATAATACCACTAGGCCATTGCCTCCCCTTTCCACCAATAGTTTTGAGGCAGAGGTGGATTGGTTGTTGACTAATGGCAGAGTCACGGTGATTGGGGTCAGTAGGGGTAGAATTGAGGCCAAAGTTAGATTGGGCACAATCACGTTGAATGGCCTACACCTGTTCTTCATTTGTACCCCTCCAACACAGTCCAACGGTGGGCAATGGAGCAGGAGAGAATGTCACTGTTTCCACCATCACTATCCACAGCTTCAGGTTACAAATGCCTGTAGAAAGGCATGCATCGTCAACTCTGAGTGAACTGTGGCACAGGAAACAGGCTACCAAACCATTGGAATGGATGCTGGAAGTCTGGGTTCATCTGAGCCACCTTTGAATCTTGGCACAGAGGTGAAAGGTCAGTGCCAACAGCAAGGAGGCGGAGGGGAATGTTAACGGTCACAGTGCAATACAGAAAGATTTTCCTTTCTGTCGATTTCTGCGAAGAGCAACTTGGCAGCTCCCACATTGTGAACGTTGGCTCATTCGTGTTTCGGGGAAGGAACACCGAAAGGTGTGTGACACACCGGTGTTCAGCGCTCAAACCGGACAGTGACCACAAATCATCGCAGATTCCCGTGTCCATCCGAAATAATTAGGAGTTTGCACGTTCTCCCCGTGTCTGCGTGGGTTTTCTCCGGGTGCTCCGGTTTCCTCCCACAGTCCAAAGATGTGCAGGCTAGGTGGATTGGCCATGGTTAAATTACCCTGTAGTGTTCAGGGGTGTGTGGTTTATAGGGGGATGGGTCTGGGTGGGATGCTTAAAGCGGCGGTGTGGACTTGTTGTGGGCCTGTTTCCACACTGTAGGGAATCTAATCTAATCTAAAAATGTGCTGTGATAATGTGAGAGAGACAAAACAGGACGGCGGGGTTCAATTGCAGCTCTGCGCTGAGTCAGCACTCAAGTCAGTAGCACCATGCTGACTACACACTGACACCTACTGGCATCTCAGCTCAGGGACCAAGAGGCTGCCAGGGTCAAACAGCCCACTCAGAAACACGAGCGAAACCGCTCCGATTTTAAACTCTGGGCTTATTAATCGAATTTAACTCCCCTCGGATACAAATTGCAATTTGAACCTGTGTCCCCGGTACATTAACCCTATGGATTCACTAATTCTAGAGACATAGAGCATGGAAACAGATTCTTCGGTCCAACTTGACCAGATATCCTAAATTAATCTAGCACCATTTGCCAGCATTTGGCACGAATCCCTCTTAAACCTTTCCTATCCATGTTTCCATCCAGATGCCTTTTAAATGCTGTAACTGTACCAGCCTCCACCACTTCCTCTGGCAGCTCATTCCATACACGCACCGCCCTCTGTGTGAAAAAGTTACTCCCTTCGGTCCCTTTTAAATCTTTCCCCTCCCACCTTAAACCTATGCTCTTCTAGTTTTGGACTCCCCCACCCTGGGGAAAATACCTTGTCTATTCACCCTATCCATGCCCCTCATGATTTTATAAACCTCTACAAGGTTACCCCTCAGCCTCTGCTGACAGCTGTGTTATGACCCCATCCTGTGAAAATACACCACACGGAGAGGTCACTTTTTGATTTCCTTTATTCCCGCGTGCCACGGATTTGGAGCGCATCCCTAATTGCCCCCCATTTAGAGGCATTTCCAAGGGCAGTCAACCTCGTTGCTGAGGGGCCTGGAGTCACGAGGAGCCCCAGGCTGGGTAAAGATGGCAGATTTAGCCTACCTGACATGAGCCAAGATGCGTTTTGATAATATTTCACGGTTACAATTCCGGAGTTAAGTGAATTCAATTCCCAGCTGCTGTGGTGAGGTTTGAACCCATGAATCTCAAGTGTGTTAATTGTGGTCCTTGGATTGCTAGGCCATGAATGGGTGCAAGAGATTTGCAGAATGAATGGCAATGGAGATAAGCATTTGCAGAAAGGAAACATACAGTAACACTTTCACATCTCTAAATCTTTGTAATTAATCTTCCCTTCAGGAATCTGTTGGGCCCAGTATTGCATTGGAAGGAATAAAGGGTTCAGGGTGAGGGGTTAGAGATATCGCTCTGACTGGATTGGTTTGGGAGGTTTTCTTCCTTTTCTCTTGATGTCATTACAGAAGCGAGCTGGTGAGGTCTGCATTGAAGGGGTTACACAGAATGATGATAGGTCAGAGCTGAAGTGGGGATTTCCAAAGGAAACTGAATTTTTTTTTGTTTTCTGTCAACTTGTTGGACAGGGACCAGCTCAGAAGACGAGTGAGATTAAGCACAGGGTGCTTTCCGCTGTTAGTAAATCGGTAAAGGCTGAAATGTTTCGTAAAGTCTAGGGTAAAAGCAACCCCCTGGGCTCTGTCATTTACAGTGTGTTCCTCGACAGAAGACTTAGTCCCGTCAGGGGGGCGAGGACAGATCTGAGAGGTGACTGATGGATTAACCTGGGTCCTAAGGAAGGGTCTTGACTTGATTTCACCCTGACCCTGTTATGCCTCGACCATTTTATTCAAGGTAATTGAGTTCCTCCGTCATTTCAAGTTGTGATGAATCCAACGTGGGGTTTTATCCCTGCTTGTGCAGGTGAAGAATGTGGGACCTGACTGAGTGCAAACAACGGGGTCGAACATCTGGGTCAATGGTTTGGCAATGTGTGGGAGCCTGCTGTTTTTCCCCCTTGTGTGGAATTGACTGTGAGCTGATCAGAGTGTATACAGGAGGTTGGGAGAGAAGGTGGGGGGGGGCGGTTTTGAAGGAGTTGGGGGGAGATGGTGAAATTATTATGGCCGGTGGGAAAAGAGGAAGGTGAATTTTCATTGCAATAGCGCCGTTCACAATCTCAGAATGCCGCGAGCTACTGGACTGCCTCTTAATTTGCAATATCACTGTGCAGAGCTGAGAGGGAGAGAGAGATAGAGGGTGCAGAGCAAGCTCTCATGGTCACTCTGTATTAATGACTGTGGTGGCCTGTTTTTGTAGTGGTGCTAGGTCAGAGGTAAATATTGCACCAGGACACCAAGGGAGGGCTGACCCTCCGACAGTGCCCGCTCCCTCAGCACTGACCTTCCGACAGTGCCCACTCCCTCAGCACTGACCCTCCGACAGTGCCCACTCCCTCAGCACTGACCCTCCGACAGTGCCCACTCCCTCAGCACTGACCCTCCGACAGTGCCCACTCCCTCATCACTGACCGTCCGACAGTGCAGCCCACCCTCAGCACTGACCCTCCGACAGTGCCCACTCCCTCAGCGCTGACCCTCCGACAGTGCCCACTCCCTCAGCACTGACCCTCCGACAGTGCCCACTCCCTCAGCACTGACCCTCCGACAGTGCCCACTCCCTCAGCGCTGACCCTCCGACAGTGCCCACTCCCTCAGCGCTGACCCTCCGACAGTGCCCACTCCCTCAGCACTGACCCTCCGACAGTGCCCACTCCCTCAGCCCTGACCTTATGAACACATCTGGCTGTCGTCTCTCAGTTGTAGCAGGAGCATACGACAGTTTGTGTCTGACTCATCTGCGTTTGCGACTGTGCAGAGTTCACAGCTTGAAAGCAGCCGCTAAACATAGAAAATAGGAGGAGGCCTTTCGGCCCTTCAAGTCTGCTCCTGAATTCGATGGAATCATGGCTAAGCATCCAACTCGGCCCCCTGTTCCTGCCTCTCCCTCCCCATATGCCTTTGATCCCTTCAGCCCCAAAAACAATATCTGCCTCCTTCTGGGAAATGTTCAATATTTTGTCCTCAACCATTATCTGTGACAGTAAATTCCACAGACTCCCCCACTCTCCGCGTGCAGACATTTCTCCTCATCTCAGTCCCACCCTGTATCCTTAGACAGTGACCCCCTGGTTCTGGACTCCCACCCCCGCCCCCACCTCTTTGTCAGGAACATACTTCCTGCGTTTACCCTGCCTCATCCCTGTTAGAATTTTATAGGTTTCTGAGATTTCCCCCTCATTCTTCTAAAGTCGAGAAGTTTAGATCTAAATTTAAGTTAGCAATGTGTTATGCCCTTGGTGTCATGGTATCTGGGTGGTTTTTTTCGCACCAATGTTGTAGCTAGGCTATCTGAAGTTTAATGCTTAATTCCACTTCCATTAAAGTTGCCTTCTTCATCAGCTGTTAGAAAGCAGACATGTCTGGCACAGGAACGGGCCCTTCAGCCCACAATTCTGTGCTGAACATGATGCCAAATTAAACTAATCCCTTCTGCCTGCCCTTGCTCCACATCCTTCCATTCCTTGCATAGTCATGCACTTATTGAAAAGTTTCTTAAATATCCCTGTCATATCTGCCCCCTCCACCCACTCCCCCCGGCAGGGCATTCCAGGCTCTTACCGCGCTCTGTCTCAAAAACTTGCCCCTCACATCTCCTTTGAACTTTCTCCATCTCCCCTTAAATGAGGGCCGCACTGTCGGAGGGTCAGCGCTGAGGGAGCGCCGCACTGTCGGAGGGTCAGCGCAGAGGGAGTGGGCACTGTCGGAGGGTCAGTGCTGAGGGAGTGCCGCACTGTCGGAGGGTCAGTGCTGAGGGAGTGCCGCACTGTCGGAGGGTCAGTACTGAGGGAGTGCCGCACTGTCAGAGGGTCAGCGCAGAGGGAGCGCCGCACTGTCGGAGGGTCAGTGCCGAGGGAGTGGGCACTGTCGGAGGGTCAGTGCTGAGGGAGCGGGCACTGTCGGAGGGTCAGTGCTGAGGGAGTGCCGCACTGTCGGAGGGTCAGTACTGAGGGAGTGCCGCACTGTCGAAGTGTCAGTGCTGAGGGAGTGCCGCACTGTCGGAGGGTCAGTACTGAGGGAGTGCCGCACTGTCGGAGGGTCAGTGCTGAGGGAGCGCCGCACTGTTGGAGGGGCAGTGCTGAGGGAGTGCCGCACTGTCGGAGGGTCAGTGCTGAGGGAGCGGGCACTGTCGGAGGGTCAGTGCTGAGGGAGCGCCGCACTGTCGGAGGGTCAGAGCTGAGGGAGCGCCGCACTGTCGGCGTGTCAGTGCTGAGGGAGTGCCACACTGTCGGAGGGACAGTGCTGAGGGAGCGCCGCATTGTGGGAGGGTCAGTGCTGAGGGAGCGGGCACTGTCGGAGGGTCAGTGCTGAGGGAGCGCCGCACTGTCGGAGTGTCAGTGCTGAGGGAGTGCCACACTGTCGGAGGGTCAGTGCTGAGGGAGCGGGCACTGTCGGAGGGTCAGTGCTGAGGGAGCGCCGCACTGTCGGAGTGTCAGTGCTGAGGGAGTGCCACACTGTCGGAGGGTCAGGGCTGAGGGAGTGGGCACTGTCGGAGGGTCAGTGCTGAGGGAGCGCCGCATTGTCGGAGGGTCAGTGCTGAGGGAGCGGGCACTGTCGGAGGGTCAGTGTTGAGGGAGCGCCGCACTGTCGGAGTGTCAGTGCTGAGGGAGTGGGCACTGTCGGAGGGTCAGTGCAGAGGGAGCGCCGCACTGTCGGAGGGTCAGTGCTGAGGGAGCGCCGCACTGTCGGAGGGTCAGTGCAGAGGGAGCGCCGCACTGTCGGAGGGTCAGTGCAGAGGGAGCGCCGCACTGTCGGAGGGTCAGTGCTGAGGGAGCGCCGCACTGTCGGAGGGTCAGTGCAGAGGGAGCGCCGCACTGTCGGAGTGTCAGTGCTGAGGGAGTGGGCACTGTCGGAGGGTCAGTGCTGACGGAGCGCCGCACTGTCGGAGGGTCAGTGCAGAGGGAGCGCCGCACTGTCGGAGGGTCAGTGCAGAGGGAGCGCCGCACTGTCGGAGGGTCAGTGCTGAGGGAGTATTTCACTGTCTGGGATATTTGAAATGTGGGGAAAAAAGATTCTGACTTTCAGCCCTGTATATTCCTCTTGTCATTGTATAGACTTGTGTCGTGTCTCCCCTCTGCCTATGCCTTTCTAGGGAAAACAACCTGAGTTAGCCCAGCCCCTCCTGAGAGCTCCCACCCTCTCACTCAGGCAGCTTCCTGTCAATTCCATCGTAACATTTTGCGACATTTATTCATGAGAAGCTCGGCTTGGTCTTTTGGCTGTTATTGATTGTACTTGAGATCCTACAGGGAGAGTAGAGAAGAACAGTTCTAGGGATGTGGAATGTCAGTGACGATGATTGTTTGATGATATTGGACTGTTCTCCTTGCAGAGCAGCACGCTAAGAGAAGGTTTTCAAAATCATGAGCTGGCTGTATAGAATAGATCCAGAAGAATTATATAAACACAAACAAGGATCAGAGGGTGTAGATGTCAATTGATTGCTGAGAAGAGCAAATTGTGATGTGACAGAAAACGTTTTCTCTGAGTGAGTGATTAGAGGTGTGGAAAGCGCCACCTGGAAATTGTATTGAGGTGTTCAAGAGGGCATTGGATGGTTATTTAGGAATAAAGAATAGGCAAAGGTGTAAGGAAAAGGTAGCAGACTGGCACTGGATGCTCATGTGCTGTTGTGGAACTGATGGGCTGAACGGCCTCCTCCTGCAGCGTGACACTGCAGTGATTCTGGGAAGGTGGTGTGACCTGCTGCAGCCCACGTGCCATAGATAGACCCACGATGCCTTGAGGCAGTTTGACCCAGTGCCCCAGCTGGTTTGCACCGCTGCCTCACGGCGCCAGGGACCCGAGTTGGATCCCACCCTCGGGCGACTGTCTGTGCGGAGTTTGCACGTTCTCCCCGTGTCTGCATGGGTTTCCTTCCACAGTCCAAAGATGTGCAGGTTAGGGTGGATTGGTCATGGGAAATTACCCATAGTGCCCAGGGATGTACAGGTTAGGGTGGATTGGCCGTGCTAAATTACCCGTAGTGTCCAGGGATGTGCAGGTTAGGGTGGATTGGCCGTGCTAAATTACCCATAGTGCCCAGGGATGTGCAGGTTAGGGTGGATTGGCCATGCTAAATTACCCATAGTGCCCAGGGATGTGCAGGTCAGGGTGGATTGGCTGTGCTAAATTACCCATAGTGCCCAGGGATGTGCAGGTTAGGGTGGATTGGCCATGCTAAATTACCCATAGTGCCCAGGGATGTGCAGGTCAGGGTGGATTGGCTGTGCTAAATTGCCCATAGTGCCCAGGGATGTGCAGGTTACGGTGGATTGGCCATGCTAAATTACCCATAGTGCCCAGGGATGTGCAGGTCAGGGTGGATTGGCCATGCTAAATTACCCATAGTGCCCAGGGATGTGCTGGTTAGGGTGGATTGGCCATGCTAAATTACCCATAGTGCCCAGGGATGTGCAGGTTAGGGTGGATTGGCCATGCTAAATTACCCATAGTGCCCAGGGATGTGCAGGTCAGGGTGGATTAGCCATGCTAAATTACCCATAGTGCCCAGGGATATGCAGGTTAGGGTGGATTGGCTTTGTTAAATTACCCATAGTGCCCAGGGATGTGCTGGTTAGGGTGGATTGGCCATGCTGAATTACCCATAGTGCCCAGGGATGTGCAGGTTAGGGTGGATTGGCCATGCTGAATTACCCATAGTGCCCAGGGATGTGCTGGTTAGGGTGGATTGGCCATGCTGAATTACCCATAGTGCCCAGGGATGTGCAGGTTAGGGTGGATTGGCCATGCTAAATTACCCATAGTGCCCAGGGATGTGCAGGTTAGGGTGGATTGGCCATGCTGAATTACCCATAGTGCCCAGGGATGTGCAGGCTGGGTGGCTTAGACATGGGGAAATGCCAGGGGTAGGTGAATGTGTCAGGGTGGGATGCTCTTCTTTGGACAGTCGGTGTGGTGGATGGCCTGTTTCCACACTGTAAGGATTCTATGATCTATGATTGAAGCCTCTGGTCTGCTCTTATAGCCACAGTGCTGATATGGTGAATCCAGTTCAGTTTCTTATCAAAGGTAACCCCCAGGATGGCAATAGTATGGGATTCAGTGATGATGGTACCAAGAGATGATAGTTGGATTCCTTTTCTTGGGGATGGGCACTGCCTGACATTTGATACTCACAACTTGTCAACCCAAGCCTGGATCTTGTCCAGGTCTGGCTGCATTTGTAGACGGACTGCCTTGTTTAATAGAATAGCCAGACCCCTTGGCATTTTGGAATTCCACAGCTGTTACCCACGTAGGCAAGGTCGCATTTTCAAATTCTTCTTGCTGAAGCGAACGATTTCACACCTCCAACATTTGCCTGCTTGCTCAGCTGTTTCTGCCAATTGACGCGTTCGGTTTAGCGAGAATGAGTTTCGTCCCTTTCCGAAATTAACTCGGAAGATCCAAGTGTTATCCCAGGGTCGGCCCAGGTGGTTGGAGAAGTGAATTTGGCCTCGCTACTCTCGAACCTAGGGGAGGTGTGGCAGGGATCAGCATTTGCTCGGCCTTTACGGGGAGCTGGTGCATTGGTGTCGGAATGTTTACCATCTGACTGCGACTATCATTTGGAGACGCTCCTCCCCAGTCATCTCGGCAATCCCAATGAGCGTTCGGAAGTTTTTAGCGAGATGGATGCTGTCAGTGGAGGCCGTATCCCTTGACACAGTGTGTCCAGAAGGCAGGGAAGAGCCTGGCGCCTTCAGCAGTCGAATAGCCTCCATGGGAAAGGCTGCACAGAATGAAAGGGCAAGTTAGGTGAGAGATGGGCAGTAGATGGACAGTTCTTTGGAATAAAACAATGTAGTGCCTGCCCACGCCATGAGAAGACGTCTAAAATTGATGGATCTGTTGCTGTAATCTCCATCCTTTGGATACTTCCCGGCTCCTCTGGGATTGTCTGAACCTCCCCAGGAAATGTTGATTGAATCCGGGACAGTGCAGTAGGCAGGAACTGGGAGGAGCAATCTTGGGGACATGAAGATGTAAAGCTTCTTTAATTCCATTTTCTTTGAAGGTTTCTGTTTAATTAATTTAACTAGGGGCAAAAAAAAACTGGCTATGGCAGGATAGAGACCTCTGGGAGGTTTGTGGAGCCCGAAACAACAACATTCCTCAAGGACTCTAAGTAGTTATGGTGCTGTGTTGGCTGTTGATAGTTGGGGTGGCTCGGTGGTTAGAGCTGCTGCCTCATGGTACCAGGGTCCTGGGTTCAATACCACCTTCAGGTGACTGTCTGTGTGGAGTTTGTGCATTCTCCCCGTGTCTTTGAGAAGGTGACCAAACAGGTAGATGAGAGTAAACCGGTTGATGTGGTGTATATGGATTTCAGCAAGGCGTTCGATAAGGATCCCCACAATAGACTATTGTACAAAATGCGGAGGAATGGGATTGTGGGAGATATAGCAGTTTGGATCGGAAATTGGCTTGCTGAAAGAAGACAGAGGGTGGTAGTTGATGGGAAATGTTCATCCTGGAGACCAGTTACTAGTGGTGTACCGCAAGGGTCGGTGTTGGGTCCACTGCTGTTTGTCATTTTTATAAATGACCTGGATGAGGGCGTAGAAGGATGGGTTAGTAAATTTGCAGACGACACTAAGGTTGGTGGAGTTGTGGATAGTGACGGAGGATGCTGTAGGTTGCAGAGAGACATAGATAAGCTGCAGAGCTGGGCTGAGAGGTGGCAAATGGAGTTTAATGCAGACAGGTGTGAGGTGATGCACTTTGGTAGGAGTAACCGGAAGGCAAAGTACAGGGCTAATGGTAAGATTCTTGATAGTGTAGATGAGCAGAGAGATCTCGGTGTCCATGTACACAGATCCTTGAAAGTTGCCACCAGGTTGACAGGGCTGTTAAGAAGGCATACAGGGTTTTAGCTTTTATTAATAGAGGGATCAAGTTCCGGAACCAAGAGGTTAAAGTGAAGCTGTACAAAACTCTGGTGTGGCCGCACTTGGAGTATTGCATACAGTTCTGGTCACCGCATTATAAGAAGGATGTGGAAGCTTTGGAAAGGGTGCAGAGGAGATTTACTAGGATGTTGCCTGGTATGGAGGGAAGGTCTTATGAGGAAAGGCTGAGGGACTTGAGGCTGTTATCATTAGAGAGAAGAAGGTTGAGAGGTGACTTAATTGAAACATATAAAATAATCAGAGGGTTAGATAGGGTGGATAGGGAGAGCCTTTTTCCTAGGATGGTGACGGCGAGCACGAGGGGGCATAGCTTTAAATTGAGGGGTGAAAGATATAGGACAGATGTCAGAGGTAGTTTCTTTACTCAGAGAGTAGTAAGGGAATGGAACGCTTTGCCTGCAACGGTAGTAGATTCGCCAACTTTAGGTACATTTAAGTCGTCATTGGACAAGCATATGGACGTACATGGAATAGTGTAGGTTAGATGGGCTTGAGATCGGTATGACAGGTCGGCACAACATCGAGGGCCGAAGGGCCTGTACTGTTCTGTAATGTTCTATGTTCTATGTCTGTGTAGGTTTCCTCCCACAGTCCAAAGATGTGCAGGTTAGGGTGGATTGGCCATGGGTAATTGCACCATAGTATGCAGGGTAGGTGGATTAGACCATTAACCTTATCTATGCATCCCATAATTTTATAGACTTCTATCAAGTCTCCCCTCAGCCTCTGCCGCTCCAGAGAAAACAGCCTGAGTTTTTCTAGCCTCTGCTTATAACTCTTACCTGGAACCCAGTCAGCATCCTGGTAAACCTCTTCTGCACCCTCTCCGAAGCCTCCACATCCTTCCTGGAATGTGGCGACCACAACTGAATGCAATACTCTGAGTGTGACCTAACCAAAGTCTTGCAAAGCTGTAACATGGCATCACAACTCTTGTACACAGTTACCCGACCGACACATGCCATTCGCCTTCTTTACCACCCACTCTAGCTTCAACTATATTCACATTTCACTTTTAAACTTTAACTCTATTAATTTGGCTCGAAACAAATGCCACCCTGATTTGAGTGAAGTGGCCAATTTTGAGCTTGGTGTGGCGTGGGCATTGTCTCATGGGCCTTTGTCTCCTCTGAAGGTCATTTCGGGGCACGCACTTCTCAACTGCTGGTTTCGACATCTCCTACTGGAAAATCCTTTGTTCTGCGAACTGTTTTTAAAATGTGACTTATTGCTGAGGGCTGTAGCTCATGGGCATGTTTATATCCATGGTTTCAAATCCCCTGTCCCAGACAATAATCCAAGCTGGTGTTTTGGGTGCAGCGCTGTAGCTGTGCAGGACATACCATCCTTTGGTTGAACATGTCAAGCCTAGTGACTCTGTCACATTGGATGTAACACATCCCCTGGTGCTACGTCAAGGAAGAGCTGGGGAGGCTCTGACTCTCTCTTCAATGCCCCCAGCCCCACTATAGTATCCCAGACCAATACTCGTCCTTCAACCAGCATAGGGCCATAGAGATGTCCAGCACAGAAACAGACCCTTCGGTCCAACTCGTCCATGCCGACCAGATATCCTATTTTAATCCAGTCCCATTTGCCAGCATTTGGCCCATATCCCTCTAACCCCTTCCTATTCATGTCCCCATCCAGATGCCTTTTAAATGCTGTAACTGTACCAGCCCCCACCACTTCCTCTGGCAGCTCGTTCCATACACGCACCACCCTCTGTGTGAAAAAGTTGCCCCTCAGGTCCCTTTTAAATCTTTCCCCTGCCACCTTAAACCTATACCCCTCTAGTTTTGGACTCCCCCACCCTGGGGAAAAGACATAGGGTGAATAGCCTATCATAAAGCCCCTCCATTTGGCCCATCAAGACCATACCAACCCTGCGAAGAACATTCCACCCCCTACCCTGGGCACTATGGGTAATTTAGCATGGTCAATTCCCCCTAACCTGCACACCTTTGGACTGTGGGAAGAAACCAAAGCACCCAGAGGAAACTGGGGAGAATGTGCAAACTCCATGCAGACAGTCACCTGAGACTGGAATTGAACCTTAATCCCTGGTGATGTGAGGCTGCAGTGCTAACCACAGAGCCAATGTGCTCCTCATGATGCTCCAGGGAAAATCACAGAGAAATCTGACGATTGTCACATGTTGGTATGCGGGATCTTGCTGTGTGCAACTCAGCAGCTTCAATAGCCGCTTATGGGCTGTGTGTTGGCGTCACGTAAATGCAGCTTTTTAAAAAATAGTACCCCCCACCTCCCCATTTGAGCCCACGTTCATGAGCCCCTGAAGAGCCAGGGCCGGAAGTCACTGAAGGATTTGAGCTCATCCTTTCTAACGCAGGGGTTAAGCTATCTTCTTATTTTCCTGAATCAACCTGTTGAGAGATGGACTGACACACCCTCTGGAGCAGATGGGACTTGAAGCTGGGCCTCCTAGCTCAGAGGTACCACTGCATTACCCCAATGAGGTTACAAGTTGCACCCAATGAATGAAAGCAGGGCCCTAAAGTAATCAATCCCTCAGCTCAGTGCAAGTTGATTGTAACGGAACAATATATAATATAAGAGTTTCTTTTGGGTGTAGTTTCTCTCTGTGACTAATGGCCTGGTCTTTACCTTCATTCATTCATCTGATGTAGCTGCCTCTGGCCGGCCCAGCATTTATTACCCATTCCTAATTGCCCAGAGGGCAGTTAAGAATCAACCACATCGCCATGGGTTTGGAGTCACATGTAGGCCAGTTTTCTTTTTACTGAATAGCTACTGTGGGCTCTACACGGCGATATATTTCCAAGTTGGGATGGTGAGGGGCTCGGAGGTGTATTCCCAGTTTCTGGGAATGAAGGAAGGCAGCAGAGAAAAGCATTCTTCCTGTTCACACCTGATGTAAACTGAACTCAGTCTCAATGCAGAGATGGAGCAGTCGGCCCCCATCGCTTCAAGCCCATTCTGTCTGGGGCATTCTGCGTTGCGCCCAGTTCCCATTTACTGATCTGCAATGGGCTTGTGTAGTTGGTTGATGAGCGGGAATCCTGCAGAGAAACAGGAATACAAAGGTGATCAGTCAACCCATGCCCTACCCTGGCGCTCAAGGGGTCGGTTAGCTCAGTCGGCCAGACAGCTGGTTTCTGATTCAGAGTGATGCCCAAAAACTTGGGGTCCATTCCTGCATTGGCTGCGATCACCATGAAAGGGGCACTCCTTCCCAACCTCCCTCTCGCCTCAGGTGCAGCAACAGTGGGCTAAAACTACCACCGCTGTGCCTCTCTGTCCATGGTGCCATGGTGCTACGGTGCCAATTCCTCTTTGGGTCTACATCAGGCGATTTTGGAGATAACACAGTGTGGAGCTGGAGGAATGCAACAGGCCGGGCAGCATTAGAGCAGCAGGAAAGCAGATGTTTCAGCTCGGGACCCTATTGATCCATGATCATTTTTAATCTATCCAGTACTCTAATGTGTCTTTCTAGTCTCCTTATCTGAGGAACGATATTCTGGCAATGCAGGCTGTGCCACAAGGCTTTCCCAGACTGATTCCTGGGATGGTTAGGCTGACGTATGAGAAGAGACAGGGTCGGTTAAGACTATATTCAGTACATTTCAGAAGAACGAGCAGGGAGGGAATCCTCGTAGAAACCTATAACATTCTGACAGGGACTAGGCAGTGTAAATACAGGAGGGATGTTCCTGAAGGCTGGGGGGAGTCCAGGCCCAGGGGGTCGCAGTCTAAGGATACATGGGTGGGACTGAGATGAGGAGAAATATCTTCACCCAGAGGGTGGGGAGCCTGTGGAATTCTCTGCCACAAATAATGGTTGAGGACAAAATATTGAATATTTCCCCGAAGGAGGTAGATATTGTTCTCGGGGCTGAAGTGATCAAAGGGAGAAATCAGAAACAGGGATTGGGTTGGACTTTCTCTGATCAAGAGTAGATGGGATGGCCCCCTGCCCTGGTTTTTAAAAACACTGTGAGGATTTTTATTCGGATGGAATGTTTGCAGTTGCCGGAATGAGTCCTGCAGTGAGCTGACCGTGTGTCAGGCCATGTACCTCAGACCAATCTGGAAAACCCCTTCTCTCTGATACAGTGCGAGACACGCATCGGGTTCACAGCCTCAAGCCTCAGCTCCCCAATTCCATCCTGCACATTACACACAGAGAGACAGATACACACTCATGTACATGTGCGCGCATACGCGCGCGCACACACACACACACACACACACACACACACACACACACACACACACACACACACACACACACAGACACAAACACCCATCGTAGTACATCTCCTCTGCACCCTTTCCAAAGCTTCCACACCCTTCCTATAATGTGATGACCAGAACTGTACGCAATACTCCAAGTGCGGCCGCACCAGAGTTTTGTACAGCGTCACCATGCCCTTAGGCTCCGAAACTCGATCCCCTACCAATAAAACCTAACACACCGTACACTGGAGCACACAGATACACATGCAGGCACAGAACAACAGGCATGCAAATACACACACACATGCATGTACAAATCCAGGCACACACACTCACACACAAGTACAGTTAGACATACACACACTCACACAGACACGCACACACACACACTCACACACACACACACACACACACACACACACACACTCACACACACACACACTCTCTCTTTCTCTCTCTCTCTCACACACACACACGCACACTCATACACACACACACACTCTCTCTCTCACACACACACACTCACACACACTCATACACACACACACACTCACACACACACACTCTCTCTTTCTCTCTCTCTCACACACACACACACACACACACACGCACACTCATACACACACACACACTCTCTCTCTTACACACACACTCACACACACTCATACACACACACTCACACACACAAACTCTCTCTTTCTCTCTCTCTCTCACACACACACACACTCACGCACACTCATACACACACACACACACACACACACGCACTCTCTTCTTCTCTCTCACCCACACACACACACACACACACACACACACACACACATCCACAAAGATACTTAAAAAAACTGGCACACACAGACACATTCACACGTAGACTTAGAGCAGAGGGAAAGAGAGAGAAGAAATACACACAGAAATGACTTTTTTTATTCATTCATGGGATGAGGGCATCACTGCCCAGGGCAGCATTTATTGCCCATCCCTAATTGCCCTGAGGGCAGTTGAGAGTCAACCACATTGCTGTGGGTCTGGAGTCACATGCAGACCAGACCAGGTAAGGATGGCAGTTTCCTTCCCAAAAGGACATTAGTGAACCAGATGGGTTTTTCTGACAATAGATTCATGGTCATCATCAAATTCTTAGTGTGGCATTTCCTGCATGTAACTGAGAGGTTTTGCACACCGGCGAGAGTCCTGCTCCAGATGGACCCCACTGGTGGCAAAAGCCTCAGCTCCAGGTCACTTTTTGGGATTGAGCTTCTTGATGTGGAGTTCTGAACCCCTGCCCCACCCCCTCTGAGAGCTGCCAATCAGAAGCCCTCAGCTGCTCAGCACTGCCACCAGGAAAGTGAGGCAGCTGCTGGTACTACAACTACGAAAGCCCGGAATTGCTGAGGCACCAGGGAGCAATGGGAGCGATGGCAGGAATGGAATGGCGTGTCCTGGTGTTGGAGAGTTGGCCTCAGTCTTTCAAAATTCTTCAAATCTCAATGTGGTCATCAGAACTCAGACCTTTGAAAGACACAAATTAGACAGGTTGGCAAACCGCATGCTAGTTTGTGTATTTCTACCGTTACTCTGGACAGGGAGAACACCTATCGTCCATCCCTAACTGACCCCTGAGCTGGGCATCTCGTTCGGCTATTTATGAATCAACTGCATTGCTGTGGGTTTGGAGTCACGTGTAGGCCAGACGAGGTAAGGACGGCAGATCTCCCTCCCTCAAGGACATTAGTGAATCAGATGTATTCTTACAATCAACAGTGCTTATTGCGTTCTTATAAATTCCAGATTATATTTTAATTGAATTCAAATTTCACCATCTCTCCATGGGAGTGAGATTAAACCTTTGCTCCCTGGAATGTTAGCCGAGGGTTCTGGGCACAACACCAAACTTCCTCCCCCTCCCCCCATGGATGGGATATAATGTGTGAACCAACAGCAAGTGTTCAAAAACTTGGCATCTTTGCTTTAGAAATGTCCCAACCATCAAGCAACAGAGATGAGTCAGCTCAGTGGATCTCCCCGCAGCTCACCATATTTGACTGTTCCTCAAGCAATTGGCTGTTTTAAGCGGCACGGTGGCTCAGTGGTTCGCACTGCTGCCTCACAGCACCAGGGACCCGGGTTCAATCCCACCCTCGGGCAACTGTCTGTGCGGTTGGCACATTCTCCCTGTGTCTGCATGGGTTTCCTCCCACAGTCCAAAGATTTTGATTTGATTTATTGTCACGTGTGTCTGAGTACAGTGAAAAGTTTTGTTTTGCCATCCGTACAGGCAGATCACAGCAAACAAGGACGTACTGATGACGGGGTGTTTAGCCAGAGCGAGCTGTATAAGGTTCAGCATCAATGGATTGGCCATGCTAAATTGCTGAAGGTCTCCAGCGATGCTTAGACATGGGGTAGGGAATGGGTCTAGGTGGGATGCTCTTCGGATGATCGGTGTGGGCTTGATGGGCCAAATGGCCTGTTTCCACTCTGTAGGGACTCTATGAAAAGAAAGGGTTACCGCTGCACAGGACGAGCACAAAGAGAGATCAACGTTAGGTTTGAAATTTGAGAGGTTCATTCCACAGTCTAGTAAAAGCGGGGAACAAGCTGTTCTTGAATCTGTTGGTACGTGTGTTTAAGCTTTTGTATGTTTTGCCCAACGGAAGAGTTTTGAAGATGGTCCTGGGCAGAGCAGTTGCTGTACCAGGCCATGATGCACCCAGACAGAATGGTTTCAGTGGCGCATCTGTAGTAGTGGGTGAGGCTCCGTATGGACATGCTGAATTTCCTTAGCCTCCTGAGGAAGGAGAGACATTGTTGTGCCTTCCTCACCATTGCATCAACGTGGGTGGGGGTTGTCCGGGACAGATTGTGGATTATCGTCACTCCTAGGAATTTAACGCTCATGACCCTCTCCACCTCAGCTCTGTTGATGTCGATAGGGATGCGATTAGGGAATGTAGAGGTTAGGGTGGATTGGCCGTGCTGCTTTGCTCCATAGTGCCCAGGGATATGCGAGCTAGGTGGGTTAGCTGTGGGGAAATGCGGGTTTATGAGGATAGGGTGGGATGCTGTTCAGACTCAGTGGGCCTCTATCTGCACTGTAGGGATTCTGTGACTGTCTTCCTTGTTTTCACATCCTCGCTCCGCTCTTTCCCTCTGTGTAGTGCTCTCCAGCCCTCCAATATCTCTGCATTCCCCTCCTCATGCTTTCCTGGCAGCCCCACTGTGAACCGCTCCACCATGAGCAGCCAAGCTCCCATCTACCTGGGTGCGAAATTCCGCATCTCCTTTCCCTACTCCCACTGGCTCGCTGTCTCAATCTCTTCCCTCCTTTGAGATGCCCTTTAAAACCTAACTCTTTGTCAACGCAAAAGGCCAGCTGTCCCAACGACATCCTTGCCCCCGCCATCAAATCTGGATTATAGCAATGCAAACAACACTTTGGGATGTGACACTGATGGCGTCATGCAAATAAAATCCATTGTTGTTCGCTGTGAAGTATTTTGAGGCACAATGTTTCTCTTGTATGATTGCAGCCTCATGGAGCCTGAGTGAGTAGGCCGTGGGCCTGCCCTTGGGATCCTTGGCACACTAACATAACAATAAAAGCCAGCACGTGTTAGAATGGGTTTGAGGGGTGGAATGGCCTGCTCCTGTACAGCGAGAGCCTTCTAGTATCACGATGTTAATGTTTGTTTTCCTCTCTCCCCCTTCTTATTTTTCAGCGCGTTTGGGGAGTGTTAATGGCGACAGGAAGTGGTTCAGAGAGGTCAAAGGTGTGCTCGTACCAACCTCCAAAGGAGGATCCCACCAGCGCCTCCTGCACGCCCCACCAGATCCCAGGAGCTGAGCTGCCCAAAGGGGGCTACTCCGAAGAGTTTGTCCAGCCTGTCGATGGCAAGTATAGGTGTGAGCATTGCCAGCGAGTGCTGCATAATGCCAAGCAGACCGAGTGTGGGCACCGCTTCTGCGAGAGTTGCCTCAGTGCCCTCCTCAGGTAGGCCCAGGGTGCCCTTGGGAGATTGGCTCGGGGAACTGGGGGCGCGGGGGAGGGAGTGAGGGTGAAGGAGGTGGGTGCAGTTAGGCGTCTTCCAGACATGGGAGGAGCTGCCTCGCGTGGGATCCTGCTGTGCGCAAGCTGCTTGCCCCTTTTCCTCGCACTTACACTGAAACGGGAGTAGGTCGGTTGGCCCTAGTCCTCCAAACAATGGGCCAATCTTTTATCCTAACACCCACATTCCTGCTTCCTCCCCAAAGCCCCCCGTTGCCTTTAAAATCTAGTTGAGATCATCTCAACTCGGACTCCGCGGGAGAGAATTCCCACGCGTTCAGAGTCAAAAAAAGTGTTGCCTCGTTTCAGTCCTAAATGATCCACCCCATATCCTGAGACTGAGTCCGACACAGGGCCACTGGACCTGAAAGTTTAACTCTCTGCTCTCTCTCCATGGATGCTGCTGGACCTGCTGAGTTTCTGTTCTGGTTGTAAATATTCGCGGATTGCTCACTTTATGACGTGGCCCAGCTGAGTGACAGTTTGGTTACAGCAGAGATAATCCACGGGGAGTACTCCAACCCCAGTTTGAGGGTTTTCCATACACTTTAGAAAAAATAATTCCAGATTTCTCCCTTCTTAATAGAAACAGTGCTACCTTGTAAATGCGTCGGGTTATTGTGAAGGAAAACATGTTGATGTTACTCGTGCCCCGTTGAAACTTTCAGGCGTAAGCTATTTCTAGCTTCAGACCTCTTTACTCAGGACGTTAGCTATTCAACTGTGGCAAGCTGCACTGGCCGGTTGGAGGGTTTGTCCAGACCTGTGGGTAGCATTTACCGGATAGACCCCTGGGATTATCCCAGGAGGAGAGATTAAGGAGAACTGAGCCCGTACTCACGGAAATTCTGAAGAATGAGAGGCGATCTCATTGTTGATACAAACGATATTGCAAGTCTGAGAGATGCATAGAGTCATACAGCACAGACGCAGACTCTTCAGCCCAAATCATCCTTGCCGATCAGGTATCCCAAATTAATCCCCTCTCATTTACTGGCATTTGGAACATATCCCTGTAAACCCTATCTATTCATGTATCCAGCCAGATGTATGGTCCGCTGTTATCATCATTTAAGAATGACAGGAGCCTCCTTCCAAAGGATCTTACAAACCCTGGACTGGGATCTTACAAACCACGGACTATGCCTCCCCAAGGCCTCTTCAAGGGTGATTAGGGATGGGCCAGAAATGTTTGGCCATACCAAGGAATGACCACATCTCATGAATGAATGTAAAGGAAAGTTGAAAGCTTGGCCCTTTGTAGGAGATGGAGATCCATTGTCCTGAGGCAGTTGATATGAGTCCTTAAGGCCACAATGAATAAGAGCAGAATTTGGGCATTCGGCCTATTGAGTCTGCTCCACCATTCGATCATGGCTGATCTGTTTCTCAACCCCATTCTCCTGCCTTCTCCCCATAACCCTCGATCCCCTTCCCAATCAGGAACCTATCTATCTCTGTCTTAAATACACTCAATGACTTGGCCTCCACAGCCCTCCGTAGCAATGAGTTCCATCTCAGCTCAGTTCCGAAGGGTGGTCCCTTCACCCTGAGGCTGTGCTCATTCAGATAGTAAGTGTCTTCGAAGAGATTCACCCGAGTGTGGAGTTGGGAGTCGGTGTCTTGAGTTGGGAGGCCCGGAGAGATATTTCTCACTCAACTCCACCATTGATGCTTGGTTAACAGCAGAGTGTACCATCTATGAGGTGCGCTGCAGAAATTCACCAAAAACAGCACCTCCCAAACCCACAGCCACTTCCATCATGAAGGACACAACCTCTTGGCATGAACCCCCCTTGAAAACAGAAAGCAATGTTGACACTGAAGGACCCCTGCTCGCTGATGGGTAATGGCTGGTTACTGGTGGTCACAGACCCATTTCAGGAAAACAATGCAAATCTTTATTGCAGTTGGGTGTGAGAATGATTTGGGTGACCTGTCGCTCATTTGTAACACGCTGTGATCTTATTTCTAGGATTCCTGGGCAGGTCTGCCCAGCTGATCAAGAGCCTCTGGACAACAGAGAGGTAAATACAAGCAGTCCTTTCTCCCCATCTGCCCCGAGCTCTCCATCCTGCATGAGCTTGTGGAGGGGTGGGGGGAAAGAGGTGGGGAAGTTTTAACATCACTCCAAGGGCAATCCTCTGGGGATGTGAGTTCAAACCCCACTCTGGCAACTCAGAACCCAGGAAGCAAGCTATTGAGCCCACACCAACCCTCCAAAGAACATCCCACCCAGACTCACTTCTCTGCCCTATCCCTGTAACCCAGCATTTCCCATGGCTAACCCACCCAGCCTGCACATCTCTGGGTGCTATAGGAAATTTAGCATGGTCAATGGACCCTAACCTGCACATCTCTGGGCACTATGGGAAATTTAGCATGGTCAATGGACCCTAACCTGCACATCTCTGGGCACTATGGGAAATTTAGCATGGTCAATGGACCCTACCCTGCACATCTTTGGGCACTATGGGAAATTTAGCATGGTCAATGGACCCTACCCTGCACATCTTTGGGCACTATGGGAAATTTAGCATGGTCAATGGACCCTACCCTGCACATCTTTGGGCACTATGGGAAATTTAGCATGGTCAATGGACCCTACCCTGCACATCTTTGGGCACTATGGGAAATTTAGCATGGTCAATGGACCCTACCCTGCACATCTTTGGACTGTGGGAGGAAACTGATCACACGGAGGAAACCCACGCAGACACAGGGAGAATGTGCAAACTCCTTAACATCTCTCGAAGCCCTTCAGTCTGAAGAGTGCCCTTGCCGAAAGACTTGGTGAGGTAAAAAGGCGCTACCTAGAAATGCAGCCTTTTGTCGTTGTTGTTGAATCTTCTGGGTCAAGTCCTGAAGTAACCCACTCCAGTCCTTAATAAGGAGAGCATGGTTGGTGAACAGAGCTATCTGTTCAACTGTAGCACACTCATTCCCAAGACTGATCCATCCCCAACCATCATTCATAGGCATGGGTTAAGTCCATCATATCCCAATATGGTAGATGCTTCCTGACACCCCAACACATGGGATCCGTGCACAGCGATAACATTGCACGGTCAAATTGACTCATATCCATTCTAGATAATGAAATGTGAGGCTGGATGAACACAGCAGGCCCAGCAGCATCTCAGGAGCACAAAAGCTGACGGGCCTGCTGTGTTCATCCAGCCTCACATTTCATTATCTTGGATTCTTCTCTAGTGGTTTCGGGCCTAGACCCTTCATCAGAGAGGGGGATGGGGAGAGGGTTCTGGAATAAATAGGGAGAGAGGGGGAGGCGGACCAAAGATGGAGAGAAAAGAAGATAGGTGGAGAGGAGAGTATAGGTGGGGAGGTAGGGAGGGGATAGGTCAGTCCAGGGAAGACGCACAGGTCAAGGAGGTGGGATGAGGTTAGTAGGTAGGAGATGGAGGTGCGGCTTGAGGTGGAGGAAGGGATGGGTGAGAGGAAGAACAGGTTAGGGAGGCAGAGACAGGTTGGACTGGTTTTGGGATGCAGTGGGTGGAGGGGAAGAGCTGGGCTGGTTGTGTGGTGCAGTGGGGGGAGGGGACGATATCTATTCTGTTTCCTTGTACCAGGAGCCTGGCTAGTATTCGTTGGTGAGTCTGGGCATCGAAACTCTGACAAGGTCGTAAAATGTCTCACAAAGCCATTCCCTCAAACCGCCCCCCTTTATACAGTTTGATACGTTCCATTGTTCCAAATCACACGAGGGATGAGACTATTTGTGCCATCAGGACTGGGCCATCTCTTTGAAATAAATTGATTTGTCCCATTCGCCTTCCCATTCCCCACAGCCCTGCAAAATTTTTGTTTCAGGTACACTCCACTCCACTGACAAAAAATAGAAATAAATGGTGCCTCATAGCACCAGGGACCGGGGCTCAATCTCACACTCGGGCAACTGTCTGTGGGTAGTTTGCATGTTCTCCCAGTGTCTGCATGGGTTTCCTCGCACGGTCCAAAGATGCGCTGGTTATGGTGGATTGGCCATGCTAAATTACCCATAGTGCCCAGAGATGTGCTGGTTAGGGTGGATTGGCCATGCTAAATTACCCATAGTTCCCAGGGATGTACAGGTTAGGGTGGATTGGCCATGCTAAATTACCCATAGTGCCCAGGCATGTGCAGGTTAGGGTGGATTGGCCACACAGAATTGTCCAGAGATCTGCAGGCTACATGGGTTAGCCCTGGGAAATGCAGGGTTATGGGGATGGGGTGGGTCTGGATGGGATGGTCTTCAGAGGGCCAGTGTGGACTCGATGGGCCAATTGGCCTGCTTCCACACTGTAGAGAGCTCATAACAATAGTCACAATGCAGAAGCAGGCACAGACTCCTTGCCCCAATATTGTTTCTATTCAAACTGTGGCACTTGCCCCTTGAATGCTTGAACTGTATTCCAAATCACGGTAACGCGCCACATTTAACAAATAAAAGAGCTTTGCCCCACTCTCCTTGTAGTTCAAGTGAGAAGCTCTCTTGCCTTTGAGGGTTCAGGCTTCCATTCCCACTGCAGGCCCAGCTCTTACCATGCAGCGCTGAGGGAGTGCTGCACTGTCAGAGCCTGATGAGCCATTCCCACTGATGGTATGCCCTCAGGACAGAGTAAAAGATCGGCCTGGCACTATTCTGACGATGAACAGTGCGTTCTCCCTGGCCAACATTTATCCTCCAATCAGCATCAACAGGTTATCCGTTCGGAGTTGTGCCATAAAATCCCTACAGTGCAGACTGGAGGCCATTTGGTATTTGAGTCTGCGCCAACTCTCTAAAGGGCAAAACTTCCCACACCCTCCTGCATATCGCACGGCTAACCCATCTAGCTGCACATCCCTGGGCACTGTGGGTAATTTAGCACGGCCACTCCACCCTAACCAGCACATCCCTGGGCACTATGGGTAATTTAGCACGGCCAATCCACCCTAACCTGCACATCCCTGGGCACTATGGGTAATTTAGCACGGCCAACCCACCCTAACCTGCACATCCCTGGGCACTATGGGTAATTTAGCATGGCCAATCCACCCTAACCTGCACATCCCTGGGCACTATGGGTAATTTAGCACGGCCAACCCACCCTAACCTGCACATCCCTGGGCACTATGGGTAATTTAGCATGGCCAATCCACCCTAACCCGCACATCCCTGGGCACTATGGGTAATTTAGCACGGCCAACCCACCCTAACCTGCACATCCCTGGGCACTATGGGTAATTTAGCACGGCCAGTCCTCCCTAACCTGCGCATCCCTGGGAACTATGGGTAATTTAGCACGGCCAATCCACCCTAACCTGCACATCCCTGGGCACTATGGGTAATTTAGCACGGCCAAACCACCCTAACCAGCACATCCCTGGACACTATGGGTAATTTAGCACGGCCAATCCACCCTAACCTGCACATCCCTGGGCACTATGGGTAATTTAGCACAGCCAACCCACCCTAACCTGCACATCCCTGGGCACTATGGGTAATTTAGCATGGCCAATCCACCCTAACCTGCACATCCCTGGGCACTATGGGTAATCCAGCATAACCCATCCACACTAACCTGCACATCCCTGGGCACTATGGGTAATCCAGCATAACCCATCCACACTAACCTGCACACCTTTGGACTATTGGAGGAAACCCACGCAGGCACATGGGGAATACACAAACTCCACACTGAAAAGTCACCCAAGGGTGGAATCAAACCAAGGGCCCTGTCACTCCAAGACAGCAGTGCTAACCACTGAGCCATCATTGCTCATGGGGGCGTTACTGTGCACACAGGGAGCAGTGACTATGCTTCAGGAAGTTTTTTTTTAATTAAATGGAAGGTGGATTTCACTGGGCAATTTGTTGCCTGACCCTAACTGCCCCTTGAACTTTAACCCCATGGAACAGGCCACTTTCAAAAGGCAGTTAAGGGGCATGATACATTGGTCAGAATGCGATCAGCTCTGGAGAAGTGCTGTAGGAACGCGAAGCCAGCTGAGAGAGAAGCGGTGGTTCGGGAGCAGGATCCTTCCCTGAGACGTTCTCTCACCATCAGGGTCGGCCAAGGAGGGGAGGTGTGAAGGAGGGGCTGCACCTCCTTGGCATGTGCCCTCACGGGGCTGGTTGGGAGATGCGGCTCTGTAGGGGGGTACTTCCTCAAATGCTGAATTCCTTAAAAAAATTTCCATGTTGTCTTTTCCCCCAGGTGTTCAACGATAATTGTTGTCGGAAGGAAATCCTGAGGTTAATGATTTACTGCAGGAACAGGAAGACAGGCTGTAAACAGCAAATGACCCTGGGATCTCTCGAGGTGAGACCTGCCTGGAGACTTGCACCAATTGGGTAATTGTGTGTTGAAAGGGTTAACAGAAGCCAGATTCCAAAGAGTTTCATGCATCCACATTGCTGTGGTCACTAGGAGGTAGAGTCACCCTGCAGACAGGTCGGTGAGGAAGGTGTTTGGTGCGCTTTCCTTTACTGGTCAGTGAATTGAGTATCGGAGTTGGGAAGCTGTGTTGCAGCTGTACAGGACATCGGTGAGGACACCTTTGGAAAACTGCGTTCAGTTCTGATCTCCCTGCGAAAGGAGGGATGTTGAAAGGGCTCAGAAAAGATTTACAAGAATGTTGCCGGGGTTGGAGGGTTTGAGCTACAGGGAGAGGCTGACTAGCCTGGGGCTAGTTTCCCTGGAGTGTCAGAGGCTGAGGGGTGACCTTATAGAGGTTTATAAAATCATGAGGAGCATGGATAGGGTGAACAGACAAGGTCTTTTCCCCAGGGTAGGGGAGTCCAAAACTAGAGGGGCACAGGTTTAAGGTGGGAGGGGAAAGATTTAAAAGGGACCTGAGGGGCAACATTTTCACACAGAGGGTGGTGCGTGTATGGAATGAGCTGCCAGAGGAAGTGGTGGAGGCTGGTGCAGTTACAGCATTTAAAAGGCATCTGGATGGGGACATGAATAGGAAGGGTTTAGAGGGATATGGGTCAAATGCTGGCAAATGGGACCAGATTAATTTAGGATATCTGGTCGGCATGGAGGGGTAGGGTCTGTTTCCATGTTGTACATCTCTGTGACTTTACGGCAAGCTCTTATTGTGTTACCTGCCCAGTGTTGGGGCAAATGTTGGCTGCATCTGCCTCCACCACAATTTGCTGCTCTGCATTCCAACCCCTGACCACTGGAATGCTTGCCTCACATTTGCTTCTTTTGCAAAATCTGTTCCCCATCCCAGTTCCCTTTCCTTGTCCGAATAGCAGCCTCAATGCTTCCTCAGGACTGAAGTGGTTCATTCTTGTAAATGTCTTCTGTACTCCCTCCAACACATCCCATCCTTCCTAAAGTGCTTGAAACTGTATGCAGCGCTTCAGAGGAGGTCAATTTCAACATCCCCTCCTTGTTCTCAAACACTCTGCCTCTTAAAGGGGCCTAGAATACTTAAAGCTCAATTTGCTTCTCTCTAAATGTTCCCTCCTATCCCCTCATCAACATATCCTTCTCTACCTTTCTCCCCTACACATGTGCTTTTTTTTTGAAAAGAAATTATTCACATGATGGTCAGGCCAGCATTTATTGCCCCATCCTGAATTGCCCAGGGGACAGTTTGAAAGCCAACCACATTGCTCTGGGCCTGGAGTCACATGTAGGTCAGGCCAAGCACAGACAACAGAGATAACACAGTGTGGAGCTGGGGGAACACAGCAGGCCGGGCAGTACCAGAGGAGCACCAGACAACAGACAACAGCTCCCTTCCCTAAAGGGCATTAACGAATCAGATGGCACCTCCTCACCCACGACATTGAGAATTATTAACCCTTAATTCCAGATTTTTATTAGATTTACGTGTCTACTGTTCCGCTATGGCTGGATTGGAACCCAGGCCCTTGGTTTTCCTTCAGTAACAGCCCAGCGATCGGCCGTCATCTCCTCTTAACCACTCAATTTTTCTTAGCTGTGTGGATATTATTCACCTGGACCCTGTGGAAGTGGCTTCCACATTCTCTCCCTTCTCTGAATGAAGATGCTCCTCCTGAATTTCCCATAGGAGCTATCTTCTTAAAAGGTAAACAAGGGATGGGGAATAAATGTTGGCCCAGGCAGGCACACCAACATCCCACTAGAGAATGAAAGTAATTCCTAATTGAATTTAGCAATGTTTTTGTTCTCCTTGTTTCTGATCTTATCCACAAATGGAACATTCTTTTCCAAATTTATCTCGAGGGCTAATGTGGTGCATTGCTAGTGCTTAGATGCTAAAGGTCTTGGGTTCAAATCCCAACTACTCCAGAGGTGTCTCTCAGCTGAATTATTCTTTCAGAGAGAGTCTTCCTTCTCATTCCCTCTAAGTCCCAAAGATCTCTCTCTGGTGGACCCCACCTTTCTGCTCCTGCTGCCCTCGGTCAATAGCCTTGAATAGAGTTAGGGTTCACCCACGGTGGTCTTGACAGATTGGTGGATGTGTGGAAGTTGAAGGCAAGAGATGGAGAACGTTCAGAAATGCTGAAGGTGATCCATGGAGAAAGGGATCAGGTGAGGAATAAGGCCTGAGTTCAACGATTTGTTGAGGTGGGAATGCAGGGATCCCTTCAGATCTAGGAAGTTCAGATTGTAATTTGTTCCCAAAGTTGGTAACTTGCCCAGAATGTTCTAGCGCCGTCAGTCTCATTGCTGGAAAAGTACTGGGGAAGGCAACTGGGCTCCTCAAAGTGTGGGGGGGGGGGGGGGGGGGGGGTGGGGTGGGCATTTGTGGGATGGGGGTGTCAGGTGCTAAGACACAAGGCCACGGGACAACCTGGGGCCTCTTAGTGACCATCTGTCCCTTCAATTTGTATTTTGAAACCAACGGGGTGGGAGTGGGGGTTGGGTTGGAGGGGAGTGTGTCAGTATTTACAGGGTGTTCAGTGGGGGGAGTGTGTCAGTATTTACAGGGGGTTGGTCCGAGGGAGTGGGGAGTGTGTTAGTATTTACAGGGTGTTCAGTGGGGGGAGTGTGTCAGTATTTACAGGGGGTGTCCCCGAGGGAGGGGGAAGTGTGACAGTATTTACAGGGGGTGTCCCCGAGGGAGGGGGAAGTGTGACAGTATATGCAGGGGGGTCCCCAAGGGAGGGGGGAGTGTGTCAGTATTTACGGGGGGGGGAGACAGGGGAAGTGTCAGTAGGTTAGGGCTTCCAGGGGAAATGCGTTAATAAGCTCTGGGGTGCTCTGTCAGCGAGTTGGTATATACAGGGGTCACGGAGAGCATGTCAGGATTGATTATTAATATTAATATAATTAGTGATTATTAATATACAGGGGTCTTTCTCTCAGTTTTCCTCCCTCTCTCTCTCTCTCACACACACACACACACACACACACACACACACACACATACACACACACACACACACACACACACACACACATACATACACACACACACTCTCTCACGTGTGCACGCACAAACACATGCACATGCACAAACACATTTTCACGCGCACTCTCTCTCGTGTACTCTCTCTCACACACATGCTGTCTTGCACACTGCCTCACACTGTCTCTCACACACACGCTTTCTCACACTCTGTCACATGTACACACACACACGTACTCTCACACATACACTTCCTCACACACACACACTCACACACACACACACACACACACACACACACACACACACACACACACACACACACGCTCTCTCTCTCTCTCTTTCTCTCTGTCTCTCTCTCTCTCTCCCTCTCTCTCCAACACACCCCCCCACACACACTGTGTTGTTCACTCACACTCTCACACAATTTACTCACCAACACAATTTATAATACTGTTATTTGTCTCACAAACCTTGTTTAACATGTCCCCACGTCTCTCAGGTTTTTCTGCACAGCTGGGTGCTGGACTCTTATCTTGCACCTACCCTCAGGTGTGATATCTTTGCTGAGAAATCATTTCTGGGAAGATGCGTCAGCAAATTTTATTGCGTTAAGCCAGACTAACTCAAGGTTAAGTTAACAACAAGTCATGTCAAATCATCAATGGGTTTCTCAGACGTCAAGTCAAACCAAAAAGATCTGGCAGTCAGGAAATAGATTAACATTTTGAGTCCAATATGACTTCTTCAGAACTGAAAGGGGTTGGAAGGTAGCGAGGTGTAGAGCTGGATGAACACAGCAGGTCAGGCAGCATCAGGGGAGCAGGAAAGCTTAGCTTTTAACGCTGTTGATGGAGGGGGGGCGTTGGGGTGGAGGGGAATAGATTGTGAGGACGCCTAAGATAAATGATAAAGGCAGTTGTAACAGCAGTAAGGGTGTGATAGAGATGTAAGATAGGTGTAAATGTTATCAGAGGAAAGGAGAAAATGAGTTCACCCAACATGACACAAACAAGACACAGCCAGAGTGTGGGTGGGGTGGGGGGGGAGGGGGGAACGGTGTAGGGAGGGCAAGGGGTCGCTGGGAGGATGGGGGGTGGGTGGAGAGTGGAATGTGTGAAGAATGGAGGTCAAAGGTCATGCTCCAAAGTTGTGGAACTCAGTAGTGGGTTCTAGAGGTGTTCTCGCTCCCCACGGATGCTGCCAGGCCTGCTGACTTTCTCCAACGCCTCCTGCTTTTATTCCAGATTTTATCCCTCATGAAGTTGATATTATCCCGAATGTTTATAAATGAAGTCAAACTGACTGAGTGGTTATATGATTACTGTTGAGTTTCTGATGAGTCTGTCTTGAGCTTCGTTGCATTGAATTTAGTTTATTTGAAATTAGGTTTGGTTTGTGTTGGTCTCTTGGATCGAGTTTGGCTTAATTGAGATTGAGTTGGATTTGGACCAGATCGTCGAGTTCTGTTCAATGTTGAAAAGTGAGCAACGATCTTATTGAAATATATTCAGACGGAGTTTGATAGGATAAACGCTGAATGTAACCCATCATGGGGGCATTGAGAGATACAGTTTAAACTTTCCATTTGAGTCAATGAGGAGACATTTCCGTTTCCAGGTGGGTCTCTCATCAGTGATTAATATTGCCTTTCTTTCCAGCGAATTGTCTAAGTGGTATTAATGGGTTGCACAGTCATACAGGACAGAAGGGGAACCTTTAGCCTACTGACTCTTGGGCTGTTCTACCTGCACCAGCCTCACTTTTCTGCCCTAGGCCCATAGCCTGGAACATTATGCCACCGCAAGCACTCACCCAAGTACTTTTTACAGGGTGTGAGGTTTGAGGTTGTCAACTTGCTCGCTGAGCCGGCGTGTTTGATCGCAGACATTTCATCCCCTGTGCTTGGTAGCATCATCAGCGCACTTCCAGAGAAGCGTTAGAGTTCTGTCTCACTTGTTATTTATATGCCTTGTGCTTCTCAGTGGTTTGTACATAGGGTCCAGCTCAATGTGTTTGTTGATGGAGTTCCAGTTGGAATACCAGTTCTCCAGGATTTCCCTGGCAAGTCTTTATTTGGCTCGTGCGATTATGGATGTGTTGTCCCAGTCGAATTTGTAGCGAGACCAATGAGAACATCAATGACAAATCTTCTCAAAATCTTTGGGTTTCCTGCCTCAACTAACCTCCCAGGCAGTGTGTTCCAGATCCTCAAATCCCCTCTAAACCTCTCGCCTTTCACTTTAAAATGATGTCCCCTTGTTAGCGATCCTTCAGCTAAGAGGAACAGCTGCTTCCTTCCCACCCTGTCCATGTCCCTCATAATCTTATCCACGTCTATAGATCCCGTGGATCTATAGACTTCCCTCAGCCTTCCCTCCTTTGAAGAAAACAAGCTGAGTGTATCTAGGCTCTCTTCATCGCTGAAACACTCCATCCCCAGGTCAACATCCCGGTAAATAAAGCAAAGAGCTGTGAGTCTAGAACAAAAACAGAAATTGCAGGAAAATCTCAGCAGGTCTGGCAGCATTCATGGGGAGAGAAACAGAGTGAACGTTTCAATTCCAGTAGAGACTTTTTTCAGAACTGTTCAGAATAAGGGTTGCTGGACTTGAAACGTCAACTTCTTTCAAATTCATTCGCAGGATGAGGGTGTCGCTAGCTAGGGCAGCATTTATTGCCTCATCCCTAATTGCCCAGAGGGCAGTTTGAGAGTCACCCACATTGCTGTGAGTCTGGAGTCACATGGAGGCCAGGCTAGGAAAGGATGGCAGCTTTGTTCCCTAAAGGACATTAACGAAACAGATAGGTTGTACCGACAATTATTTCATCACCAGATTCTCAATTCCAGATTGTATTTTTATTGAATTCAAATTCCACCATTTGCATCGGTAGAATTCGAATTTGGGTCCCCAGAACATTATCTGGGTTTCTAGATTACAGTCCAGTGACAATACCACTACGCTACGAACACAACACCCTAATGAATCTACTCTGTACCCCTCGAGTGCAATCACACCCTTTCTATAGTGCAGTGACCAGAACTACACACAGTGCTCGAACTGTGGCCCAACCAAAGCCCTATACAGCTCCAATACACCTCTCTGTTCTTACAATCCAAGCCATCGCTGATGGGGCTGTGCCAGTGTGATTTGTATGGGTTTCAGTCAGGTTCTTGGGTTGAGTTGGGGTTAGTTTGATTAGGTTTGGGTTTGATTTAGACTGGCAAGGTGCAAAGCAAGTAGACAAAACTCTGGTTGGACCCGACTGTGAGTGGGTCTTGCCACTGCACCTTAGGAAGGACATATTGGCCTCGGAGGGAGCACAGCGTAGGTCTACAAGAATGATACCTGGAGGTATCATTTCGTTATGATTATTTCGTTAATGTCCTTCAGGGCTTAGGTCACGAGGAGAGGTTATACAAGTGAGGCTTGTTTTCTCTAGAATTTACAATGTTAGGCAGTGATCTGATTGAAGCCTTCAGGAGATTGACAGGAAAAGACAGCATTGATAGAGATAAGCTGGTTGGAGATTTTAGAACTAGGGGCCTACTCTGAGAATGAGGGCCACACTGTTCAGGAGAGGCATTAGGAAACACCTTGACACACAGAGAGTGGGAGAGGTTTGGAATTGCCTTCCACCAATGATAGTGGACGCTGCGATCAGTTGTTAATATTAAATCTGACATATTCTTTCCATTAAGCAAAGGATGAAGGTAGGCATACGGAGTTAGGCCAGCAATCTTATCGCATGCTGTTACAGTGTTGAGGGGCTGAATGGCCTACTCCTTTCCTACAACGTGCATTCCCTCAATTATTGAACATGTTTTTGGTGCTTTGTTCCTTCTCAGGCCCACCTGAACAGCTGCCCCTTCCAGCCGATCCAGTGCTCGCGATCGGGCTGTCCCGAGGTGGTACAGCGGCAAGATCTGAGTGACCATTTAATGTTCAAATGCAAACATCGAGAAGTGAAGTGCAAACACTGCCAGAAGGAGATGACAGTAGCTGAACTCAAGGTACGGAGCTTTCAGAGTTTAATCCAACTTGAGGGGCTTGCTTGGGCCATTTGAGGGGGTGCGTAGGCGTCATAGAAACCTAAACATTGAAGGCCATTCAGCCCCTCAAGCCTACTCTGCCATTCAATGGCTGATCGTCGAGCTCAATATCCTGAACTCACCCTGTCCACTCTGTATCCTTTGATCCTCTTAGCTGGGACAAAGCATCCCATTTGATTGGTATCACATCCATCACCTTTTAACACTCACTCCCTCCACCACAGGCTCTCGACCAGGCCACCTTCCAAACCCACGACCCCTTCCATCTAGAAGGACAAGGGGCAGCAGATACATGGGAACGCCACCCACCACCCGCAAGTTCCCCTCCGAGCCACTGCCCATCCCAACTTGGAAATACATCGCTGTTCCTTCAGTATCAAAATCCTGGAATTCCCTTCCCAAGGGCATTGTGGATCATAGATGGCAGCAATTCAAGACGGCAGCTCACCACCACTTCTTCCCAAGGGGCAATTAGGGATGGGCAATAAATTCTCGCTTTATCCATATCTGCAAACAAATAATTTTTAAAATAAAGGCATGGGGGTAACAAATATTAGATGTGTCAGTGGTAGCCAGAGAATGAGCAAACGAAAGAATGCGATGGTGCTGGCTCAGTTGACTCAACAGTTGGCATGAGGTTCGGAGAGAAACGCCAACAGCACACATTTAATTACCCCAAAACCCCTTCCACAGGCTAAGGTGGACCCACAGCCTGACTCCTTCCCCTACACCCTGGAGGGCAGAACATTCCTGACAAATGGCGAACAAGGCATTGGCTCATGGTGAAGCATCAGCCGATGATGTGCCACAGAATTGCCTTTCAGATGGAAGCAGAAAGGGTGAGGGGCCCAGGGCGGGGAGCTGCGCGCGACAAATGTGGTGAGACCGTGGATCCCTCTGATAGCACAAGTTTCAAGAAGGAGTGAGACAGTGACCTCATAGCTAAAGGTATCGAGAAATGTGAAGGGGTTTTGGAGTATTGAGCTCTTTGAATGGGGGAGTAGGCTCGAAAGGGCCGAATGGCCTACTCCTGCTCCAGTCTTTTATGTTTATCCGGGGTGGGGGGCGCATTTCACCATCATGACTGCACAATCAGAGGAGTTGGACAGGGTGAGATATATTATGTATGGGTCTGTCTGTGGGGAGTCACCTGGAGATTGCAAACTGAGCTAGAATTCTGTTTAAACCCCCCCCTTTATGAGCTGAAGGCATTTTATTTTACCCCCTTCAGGTGCATGAAGAGAGTGAGTGCTTATCTTCTCTGGTCACATGCCCAAAAATCTGTGGCGCACGTGTTCACAGGACTGAGGTAAGACTTTCAGTGTACGGAGGTACCCTGGTGGTTTTCAGGCAGAAATACAAAGCCACAGAAAGTAACACATAGGCATTTTAAAAACAAAAATCATTCACGAAATGAGGACGTCTCAGGCAGGACCAGCATTTATTGCCCATCCCCGATTGCCCCAAAGGGTAATTAAGAGTCAACCCCATTGCTGTGGGTCTGGAGTCACATGTAGGCCAGACAAGGTAAGGATGGCTGTTTCCCTCCCTAAAGGGTCCTTACTGATCCTTAGCTGGTCTGACCTACACGTAACTCCAGAACCACAGCAATGTGGTTGACTCTATAACTGCCCTCAGGGCAATTGGGGAGGGGAAATAAATGCTGCCCACAACCAGTGAATGATTTTTTTTAAAAAGACCTGGGACAGACTAATAGGTACAGTAACCATGACTAATTAGCCATTCCGATATTGCAACATCCCATAAACACACACTTGGCAAAAAAGCAAATTCAGTAAACAGATTGTCTCATGTGCAGCTCCAGAAGCCCAGGACGAAAACGCCCAGCTTTTGGCTGTAACTGAGAGAGGGGGAGAAAAGAGAACAGCTTCTACTAATTTAAGACCACAGCAACTGCTGAAAGCTAAAGCTAAAGATTCTGGCTCTGTGAAACCCTGGCCTCACCCAGCCAGGCTGCTTCTATTGTTTTAACTTTTGAAAAAAGTCCTCAGGGCCTCAGTGTGGAGCTGGAGGAACACAGCAGGCCGGGCAGCATCAGAGGACCAGGAAAAGTGACATTTCGGGTTGGGACCCTTCTTCGGAAACGTCAGCTTTGCTGCTCCTCTGATGCTGCCCGGCCTGCTGTGTTCCTCCAGCTCCACACTGTGTTATCTCTGACTCCAGCATCGACAGTTCCTACTATCTCTCAAGGCCTCACAAGCTGCTTACAATACTGGTTTTCCAAATAGACAGCTCAGTCTTAGAACCTGTCCTTTTTTTAAAAAACTAGATAAAATATCCTCTTGAAGTCATAGCATCATCACAGTTCATGGCTCTTCAATGTTTTGGTGAGACCCAGACGTTTGCCTGTGAAAAAGCTGAAGGGAGACACATAAATCACTGAAATGTTTAAACTCATCAACAGCAGGACAGGCAAATCAATTGGTTAAGTTGGCACGTGTGATACTTGTCTATATTAGTCAAGGTGTAGAGTTTGAGAGCAGGGAGGTGATGTTGGAACAGTGTACAATATTGGTCAGGTCACAGCTAGAGTGCTGTGTGCACGTCTGGAATCCACATGACTGGGGGAATGTGGTAGCACAGGAGAGAAGATTTACCAGGATGTTGCCTGGGCTGGAGAGTTCTAGTTATTGGGCAGACCGGGGTTTTTTCCTTGGAACAAGAGTGGGGGAAATGATTGCGATGTTTAAAATAATGAGGGGCATAGACAGGAAGAAACCTTTCCCCTCATTGGAGGGATCAATGACCAAGGGGCATCGATTATAAGGTAAGGGGCAGGAGGTTTAGAGGGGACGCGAGGGAAACATTTTCACCCAGAGTGTGGTGGGAATCTGGGACTCACTACCTTTGCGGGTGGTAGAGACAGAAACCCTCATCACAGTGAAGAGGTATTTGCATAAAAACATAAGAAATAGGAACAAGAGTAGGTTGTTAGGCCCCCCGGGCCTGCTCTGTCACTCAATAAGATCATGGCTCAGCTCCATTTACCCACCCGCTCACCACAACCCTTAATTCCTTCATTGTTCCAAACTCCATCTTAAAAACATGCAGCGAGGAAGCTTCAACTGCTTTCCTGGGCAGGGAGTTCCACAGATTCACAACCCTTTGGGTGAAGAAGTTCCCCCTCAGCCCAGTCCTAAATCTGCGCCCCCCCCCTTATTTTGAGGCCATGCCCCCTATTTCTAGTTTCACTCACAAGGGCCTAGGCCCGAGACATCAGTTTTTCTGCTCCTGTGTTGCTGCTGGGCCTGCTGTGTTCATCAGGCTGTACACCTTGTTGTCGTGGAAACAACCTCCCTGCTTCTATCTTGTCTATTCCCTTCATTATTTTATATGTTTCTATGAGATCCCCCCCCCACCACCCCCCCACCGCATTCTTCTAAATTCCAATGAATTCAGTCCCAGGCTACTCAATCTCTGCTCAAAAGTGAGCCCTCTCAACTCCAGAATCAACCTCCTCTGCACCCCCTCCAGTGCCAGAACATCCTTTCTCAAGGAAGGGGACCGAGACTGTACACAGTACTCCGGGTGTGGCCTCACAAGGACACTGTACAGCTACAACATAACCTCCCTGTTTTTTAACTCCATCCCTCTAGCAATAAAGAGATGTGCACATGCTACACCAGTGCATACAAGGCAGTGGGCCAAAGTGCTGGGAAATGAGAATAAAATGATTGTTTTTGACCGGTGCAGACTAGATGGGCTGAAGGGCCATTTTCTGTGCTTTTTCCTCCACGGGCAGACATATTGCTGGAGTTAACACCACGCCCCCCCCACCCCCCCCACTGCCACTGGTGTTCTGTTCTTTCCCTGTTACTGCGAGTGCTGTCCCAGGAATTAGAGCGTGAGGGCAGGTTGCCAGTTGTCATGTAATGGGCATCGTTCCCGGCCCTGTTTCGGAACATCGTGGCCTGGAGTTCTGCACTTGCGGTTTCAACACAGGATACAAGAACCTGGCGCTCCCTGAGGGAATGTGACCCTCGTCACAGGTCTGTCTTTTGAATGAGGTACAATCTCCGGGTGGCAGCCGGGGTGAGGGGGGTGGGGGGCGCATGTGAGAAAAGAAGCATCTCCACAAAAGAGAAGAGCACAACCTTTCAAAAAGTAGCACTTGGAATGTCATAACATTCAAGGCCTTGGGCCTAGTGCAGGAAAGTGGGATTCCTGAGGATGGGCTGGCACAGATTTGATAGGCTGAAGAGCCTGTTCCGCGCGGTGTGACACGATGAGCTCCCCAGTCACACGCAACACCACCTGATTTAGCCCAGTGTTCACCCTTTCCGTCAAAATCCTGGGAATTCCCTCCCTAATGGTCAACCCACAGCACACGGACTGCAGCGGCTCAAGAAGGCGGCTCACACACCGCCATCCACCCCCCCCCCCCCACCACCACCTTCTCAAGGGGCAAATAGGGGCAGGGCAAAAAATCCTGGGCCAGACAGCAACGCCGAGTGTGGGAGGAAGCACGAGCAAACCGACACAGAGAGTCAACCGAGGAGGGTGGAATCGAACCCGGGCCCCTGCTACAGTGAGGCAGGTCAGAACACTTACTGTGTTCAATCACATTTGTAGGAGCTTGTTGTGAGTAAGTTGGGTGCTTTTTGTTAATTTCCTGCTTTACATTGCAGCCGTGACCGCACTTCAAAAATTATTCCTTGGTTATCAGGCGCAGTGGAGTCAGGCATTTGGAGATGTGAAGCTCAGAGCGTCTTTCTGTGCCAATAACAGAAGCCATTTTCATTCAGCACAGGTTTTGATTCAAAGCGCAGGGCCGGGCAGAATAAAAACTGCAAACCTGTGGAAATTCTTACGAGTCTTTTCTCGTTTCTCAGTTTTGGTTTCAGCCTCAAATACAACAGACATTGTGGTTGTTGACATTCTGCCGGGAATTCCCCTCCAAGCTGAATGAAAGGGCGTCCTTCAGAGCTCTCAGACACTAGGCCGCTTTCTCTTCCTACTTCTGTTTTCCACGTTGCCGTGGGGATAGGAGTCCTGAACGTGGAAACGGGATGAGGCCATTCAGCCCCTCTGGCCCTGTTCCGCCCTTTGGCTAAGATCTTGCCTGGTCTGGATCTTTTATCTGATAGCATTAGATTCCATGAATGGCACGTTGAAATTTCCCATCCACCTCACCTTCACAGCTTTTGATTCTTGTGGGGATAGGTTTTCAATGCCCCTTTTTTTTGTGAGTTCTGACGTCAGCTAAGGCCCCGGTTTGTTGCACCCTTGGATCTCAATCAGGGCCCGAGTGTCACTCCTGGCCTTGAGCACAAAATCTAAAGCTGACATTTCAGTGCAGTGCCGTGGGGAGCGTGAGGATGAGCCATTAAACTGTCTACCCTTCTTCTGGGGGGGAAAATGTAAGCGATATGAGAATCCATGGCACGGTGGCTCAGTGGTTAGCACTACTGCCTCACGGTGCCAGGGGCCCAGGTTCAATTCCACCCTCGGGCGACTGTCTGTGTGGAGTTTGCACATTCTCCTCGTCTCTGATTCCTCCCACAGTCCGAAGATGTGCAAGTTAAGTGGATTGGCTGTGCTAAATTACCCCATAGTGTGTAGGCTGAGTGGGTCAGCTATGTGGAATGCAGGATAGAGCAGAGGGGTGGACTTGATGGGCTGAATGGCCTGCTTCCATGCTGTAGCATGGAATAGTGAGGAATGGAAGAATCAGGGGCTCTTCCTGGCATCTTGTCTGACATTTATCCCTCAACTGACTTGACCAAAACAGATTATCCAAGTCATTATCACATCACTGTTTGTGTGGAAGATTGCTGAGCGCAACTTGATTGCTGTGTTTTCTACATTATATTTCCAAATGCCACAGGGCCTGGCAAGTCAATAAATAATTTTGAAGCGCAGTCATTGTTGTAATGTAATGCTGGGGGGGAGGGGGATAAAAGCCGATTTATTCATAACGAGGTCCTGCAAATATCAATGTGCGTTAACACAAAGGCCTGTTGGCTGTACTTAAAATCTATTTCATGAGCTGTTAAATACTTTAGGATGTCCCATGAGAGCCGACCTTTGTTTCTTTGTTGTAACTTATTCACACCTTGTTCTGGATGGCCCAATAGGGGTGAGACTGTCATTTTGTTGTACAGATTTCTGCAAGCAGCTACAAGTTGCTAAGGCCTCTGATCTGTGCACATCAGGACACACACACAAGAATGCCAAACTTCTAATGATCACAACAACTTATAACACAGGGGAAAAGGGTGCTGATTGGGCCAATCTGTTTGGCAAAAGCATTGCCATGAGGAAAACAAGGGGGTTTTATAAAATCCCTATGGTGTGGAAGCAGGCCATTCAGCCCACCAAGTTTACACCAATCCTCTGGAGAGCATCCTGCTCTACTCCCCGTAACCCTCCATTTCCCATGACTAATCCATCCACTCCGCACACTATCAACAATTTAGCACGGCCAATCCACTCTAACCTGCACATTTTTGGACTGTGGGAGGAAACCGGAGCACCCGGAGGAAATCCATGCAGACACGGGGAGAATGTGCAAACTCCACACAGACAGTCACCCGAGAGTGGAATCGAGCCCAGGTCCCTGGCGCTGTGAGGCAGCGGTGCAAACCGCTGAGCCACCGTGCCACCCTACAGACTCCCCAAGCTTCTGGCAACAAGATCAGAAATAACATGACACCAGGCTATAGTTCAACAGGTTGATTTGAAATCACAAGCTGACTTCACCAGACAAAGGAGCAGTGCTATGAAAGCTAGTGATTTCAAATCAATCTGTTGGACTGTGACCTGCTGTTGTGTGATTTCTGACCTTGGTCCACCCCAGTCCAACACCGACACCTGCATATCCTGGCAATGAGATGCAAGACTGGAGTCTCTTCCTTTTGTTTGCGGAGCATGGGTCCCGGTGTTCGGTAATCCCAGCAAACACCTCACTAACCAATCAGTGCTCTGTATTTCCTGCAGTATAAACTGTTACAATTGCCCAAAATTTGGGAATTCTTGCAATGGTCCTGACGAGTGTGATGTGATCGATAACATGCATCTTTTTCCAGCAGTGACCCCAAGAGAAGATCCACCTAAAACTCGCTTATTACTCCAAGTCGGGATAAGTTACAGTGAGATAATTATTTCCTCTCTCATTTCCAGCTCAAAGCTCACATGTCAGAGTGTCCCAAAGCTGAGGGATGTTGCAAATTTAGCAGTTATGGGTGCACATTTAAGGTGAGTACCCCTTTCCAGGTGGAAACATGTCAACCAGCAGGATTGTAAACTGAGGTCGTGGTTGTGTGGGTAGAGTAATGGGTTAGTACACAAGTATGTACATACTAAACGACATCAGCAGTGAAGTAAAGCGATCACATGATGGAGAGCCCCTGAAGAGAAGTGGGGCTATGGGAGCATTGTGCTCCATCACCATCCCGAATTGGAAATATACTGCCGTGTGTTCACTGTCACCGCGTCAAAATCCTGGAATTCCCTCCCCAGGGGGACATTGTGGGTCAACCCACAGCGCACGGACTGCAGCGGTTCAAGAAGGAAGCTCACCCCCACCCTCTCAAGGGGCAGTTAGGGACAGGCAAGAAATGTTGGGCCCAGGCAGCGACATCCTCATCCCAAAAAAGATCAGAGTAAAAAACATCCAGACGCGTACGTCATTCATAGTATGTTGAAGCAACAGTTAAAAAAAGCCCCCCCCGATCCTCTTCCAAGCCACAATTCCAGAATCCATAGCGTTCACCCCCACTTTGTGAAAGGATTGAACGGGGCCTAAGTGGAGAGAATGTTGCCATTTGTAGAAGAGCCCAAATCTAGGAGCCATCAGCAGAAAAGAGTTAGTCTTAAGTGTTCGGGCCACGGTGGCTCAGTGGTTAACACTGCTGCCTCACAGCTCTAGGGACCCAGGTTTGATACCACCCTTGGCGACTGTCCCTGTGGAGTTTGCACATTCTCCCCGTGTCTGCGTCGGTTTCCTCCCAGAGTCCAAAGATGAGCAGGTCAGGGTGGATTGGCCATGCTAAATTACCCATAGTGCCCCGGGATGTGCAGGTTAGGGTGGATTGGCCATGCTAAATTACCCATAGTGCCCAGGGATGTGCAGATTAGGGTGGATTGGCCATGCTAAATTACCCAGAGTGCCCAGGGATGTGCAGGTTAGGATGGATTGGCCATGCTAAATTACCCATAGTGCCCCGGGATGTGCAGGTTAGGGTGGATTGGCCATGCTAAATTACCCAGAGTGCCCAGGGATGTGCAGGTTAGGATGGATTGGCCATGCTAAATTACCCATAGTGCCCCGGGATGTGCAGGTTAGGGTGGATTGGCCATGCTAAATTACCCATAGTGCCCAGGGATGTGCAGGTTAAGGTGGATTGGCCGTGCTAAATTACCCATAGTGCCCAGGGATGTGCAGGTTAAGGTGGATTGGCCATGCTAAATCACCCATAGTGTCCAGGGATGTGCAGATTAGGGTGGATTGGCCGTGCTAAATTACCCATAGTGCCCAGGGATGTGTAGGTTAGGGTGGATTGGCCGTGCTAAATTACCCATAGTGCCCAGGGATGTGCAGATTCGGGCGGATTGGCCGTGCTAAATTACCCATAGTGCCCAGGGGTGTGCAGGTTAGGATGGATTGGCCGTGCTAAATTACCCATAGTGCCCAGGGATGTGCAGGTTAGGGTGGATTGGCCGTGCTAAATTACCCATAGTGCCCAGGGATGTGCAGGTTAGGGTGGATTGGCCGAGCTAAATTACCCATAGTGCCCAGAGATGTGCAGGTTAGGGTGGGATTGGCCATGCTAAATTACCCAGAGTGCCCAGGGATGCGCAGGTTAGGGTGGTTGTAGGGAGATGGGTCTGGATGGGATGCTCTGAGGGTCATTGTGGCCTTGTTGGGCTGAAGGGCCTGTTTCTGCACTGTAAGGTTTCTGTGATAAATCCAGTAAATTGCATTACTCTGAGGGCGCTCACACTCCAGGGTATCCACTACCACAGAAAGGCTATGGACTACACAGAGAAGCTAGATACACTCAGGTATGTTTTCTCTGGAGCAGCAGAGGCTGATATCACTGTAAAATTATCGGTGCATAGCTGGGGTGGATGGTCAGAGTCCTTTTCCCACAATTCAAAAGGCTATAACTAGGGGACATGCATTTAAGGTGAGAGGGAGAGAGTTCAAAGGAGATGAGAGGGCCAAGTGTTTTTTACACAGAGTTGTAGGACACTGGAATGCACTGCCAGTAGTGGCGGTGGTGGCACCTAGAATAGGAGCATTTAAGGGGCTTTTAGATAAGCGTCTGCATATGTGAGCAATGGAGGAGTATGGACCAAGGGCAGGCAGAAGGGATTAGTTTAATGTGGCGTCATGTTCAGCACAACATCATGAGCCAAAGGTCCCGTTACTATGCCGTTCAGTTCTATGTTTTGTGTAAAGAAAGGTAGAAAATAGGAGCCGGAGTAGGCCACTCAGCCCCTCAATCCTGCCCCAGCATTCAACCGGACGCTGAGCTGATCATCTGACTCAATAACCTCTTCCCATTTCTTCACCAGATAGTTTGACCCCTTTAGTCCCACATGCTACATCCGACTCCTTGGAATCCTACAATGTTTTGGCCTCAACCTCTTTCAGTGGCAGAGACTCCAACAGGCTCCCCACTCTCTGGGTGAAGACGTTTCTCCTCATCTCAGTCGTAAATGGCCTACAGAATACCCCTCGACTGTGAGGTTCAAAAGGGGCTGAGGCAAAAGCTTAGACATCTCCAGAAACTAAACGAGAGAAAAGGGGATGGATATGGGTGCGGAAAAGTATAGAGCTGGAATGGGAGGAGTTTCAGGCTGCGTATTAACCCCAGCACAGACCAGTTGGGCCGAATGGCCTGTTCCTGTGCTGTCCACTCTGCCTCGCACTTGATAATCCCTGAGACTTTCCCCAGAAAGTGAAGGAAGGTGTTAGAAACTGTGCTGGTTCTGTTTGTAGATAGAAAGCGGCCGAGCTGAAGGTGTTAACTAGAATACACTGATGATGCAGATCAGACCTAATTCCTTTCCCCCAGGATGGGGCAGTAAGAGACATGACTCTTCCAAAAACGAAATCCAGGGAGTTAGGAGTGAGAAATCACCTGAAGGATAATAAATTTGAGGAATGAAGTTCACTGAAGTGGTCATTGTCAATGATTCATATTCAACAGAGCAGTTCATCACCCACTCAGAGATAGTAGGAACTGCTGATGCTGGAGTCAGACACAACACAGAGTGGAGCTGGAGGAAGCAGCAGGCTGGGCAGCATCAGAGAAGCAGGGAAGGGCCTTTCTGAAGAAGGGTCCAGAACCGAAACGTTAGCTTTCCTGCTCGTCTGATGCTGCCCGGCCTGCTGTGTTCCTCCAGCTCCATACTGTGTTATCTAGTACATGACCCACATAGGGGAGGGTTCTAATGGGAGGCAGCGTTGAGTGGAACAACCATATTTTTGGACCTTAAAGAGAAGTTGCTGGAAAAGCTCAGCAGGTCTGGCAGGGTCTTTGAAGAAAAAAATCAGTGTTAATGTTTCAGGTCCGGTCTCCCTTCCTCAGAACCATGTTTACTGGGCCTGAAACATTATCTCTGATTTTCTCTTCACAGATCCTGCCAAATCCTGCTGAGCTTTTCCAGCAACTTCCATTTTAGTTGCTAATTTACAGCATCCTCAGTTATTTTGGTTTTTATTTTCCTTGGAGCTTAAACTGACTTGGAAGTGATCTTGGAATTCCTACAGGGTAGATCTCCATTGGCTGTTATTCCTGGACAGAGGGGCTAGGGGTGTCATGGTGCCAGGATGAGGGGGTCGGCCATTTTGGACTGAGACAAAGAGAACTCCCTTCACCTCAGAAAGCTGTGAATCTCTTGACCTCACTCCCGCAGAAAACACTCTCAGCCAGAAAATCGACAGAGGGTGTAGAGGGGAAGAGTGTGAGGAAATAGAGGTGGAGGATCAGTCACAGTGATACCAGAGGCCAAAGCAATCCCCGAACGCTGAGTGACCTACACCTGCTGCCATGATATTCTTTGATAACAGACGTGGGTCCCGGATCCTGGGACAAGACTTAAACAGAACAAGGCTTGGTTGTCGGTGATGACATTAAAATGTCTTCTTCTTTTGTGAGAAACAGGGAATGAATCAAAGGAAGAAGGAACACGAAAAGCAGTCGGTCGAGCAACATTTGCTGCTGGTGTTGTTGAGAAACAAGGCCCTGGAGGAGAAGGTAAACGTCAGGGGGCTGGGTAATATCATCACTGATTCGCACACCCCCAGACTGTGCGCTGTTTGGACTGAAATACAATTGTGTGCCAATGTCCTTCTTGGTCTGCCATTGTCATGTGACCTCGAGCATGAGGCTAACCTACACAAGCTTAACACTTGTTATGCCTGAGACCAGTCAGTCAACTTCCTGATTGCCCCCTCGGCTTTAGAGTACCCATAGCCCAGGAAGAGGCCAGTCAGCCCATCGCGTCTCTGCCAACCCTCTGAAGAGCATCCCACCCAAATGCTGTAATCTACATTCCCCCCATGGCTAACCCACCCAGCCTGCACATCCCTGGGCATTATGGGGGCCATTTAGCACGGTCAATCCACCCCTAACCTGCACATCTTTGGATAGTGGGAGGAAACCAGAGCATCCCAGAGGAAGCAGGCACAGACATTGGGAGAATGTGCAGACCCCGCACAGACAGTCACCCGAGGGTGGGATTGAACCCGGGCCCCTGGCGCTGTGAGGCAGCTAACCCACTGAGCCACCGTGCCAGTACCACTTGGTGGTTGAGCTGGGACAGGTGCTCCCAAATAATTAACGATGGAGTAGGGGGCAAGCTTGTGGGGCGGGGGGGGGGGGGGGTGATATGCTGTATGAGGTAATGGTTCTGAAGGAGTTAATGTTTTATGTTGCCCTGGGAGACAGGGAGTACTATGCTAGCTTTCAGAGGGACCGGATGGATCTGTACGAGCCCCAGAAGGTCCCAGTTATGATGCCCAACAAAATGGGACATAAGTATTGCGATCAAGCAATAAAAAAACCTTATTATCTAAGGATAGTGCCAGCTATTCTATAGAGACTCTACATTGATGTATCCTCTACCACTCACCACCAGATAGGCCCAATACTGAGGAGAATTGGTGGTAGTAAAGATTTCCCCCTGTGACCACAGACTGGTGGAGGTGACAAATGTCACAAGATGCCAGGAATGGCCAACAGGGCAAACACTGCGATTATCTTGCTGGTACCCCTACGCACGATCTCCTCCATCCTCACTTTTACAGGACGTAGAGAGCGAGGGGGAGGGGAAGAAAGACAGAAGGAGACAAGGAAATTGAAGGGTGCAGTCAGAGGAGGGAAAGGGAGAGGAGGAAGCGTAAGGAGAGGATGAGTAAGAAAAAGGAGAAGGGGAGAGAAAGGAACTCGTCAGGGAGAGGGCACGAAGGGAATGTGAGAGCAAGTGGAGGGAGAACAAGAGGAAAAAGAAAGAGGGAAGGAGGGGCAGAGGAGAGGGCGAGGAAAAGAAAGAGAGAAGAAAGACACAGGGGCAAATTGGGAGAGGCGTAGTGTGGGGAGGTAGGAGGGGGATGGAGGAAGAAGAGACAATGAGGGGACAGAGAGAGGGTAGAGAAATAACAGGAAGACGGGTAATGAAGGAGGGGGTGATGTGGGAGCTGGTGAATGAGGGAAGGGGCTAATGAGGGTGGCGGTGTATGAAGGAAGGTATGAATGTGGGTGGGGGTGCATGAGGGATGGGATAGTGAGGGAGGGGGCGAGTGAGGGAGGGGATGATGAGGGAGCTAGTGATGACGGAGGTGTTGATGAGGGAGGAGTTAAATGAGCGAGGGCTTAAATGAGAGTTGGGGTGATGAAAGATGAGGTAAATTAGGGTGGGGCTAATGAGCGAGGGGGTAATGAGGGGGATAAGTCAGGGTGGGGGTGATGAGGGAGGGGATGATGGGGGTGAGTCAGGGTGGGGGGTAATGGATGAAGCGGGGTGACAGAGGGAAAATGGACTCACAGCTGGTTGCTGTGTTAGTGAGGTGTGTATCTGAGAGATTTATGTTGGGTTGTGATGGCTTTGTTCTTGCTCTTTCTCACAAAGAATGTGAGATATTTGCATATTGATAAATGTGCTGGACGCTCGGTCTCTTTTGTGTAAAGAACAGATTTGCTGATAATTTCATCCAGTCCTCAGCCCCTTTCAGAACTTACACCTTCCCACCCTCACCACTGCCATGTCCCAGACCCCGCCTCTTTCCCCAGACCCCGCCTCTTTCCCCAGACCCCACCTCTTTCCCCAAACCCCACCTCTTTCCCCAGACCCCGCCTCTTTCCCCAGACCCCACCATTCCCTGTTGCCTGAATCTTGGGAGTAATCTGAAGGCAACATATAGATGTGGAAAGAGAGAGAGATAAGCAGACAGAGGTTTTCCTAGGGTTATGTATGACACAGGTGCAGGCCATTTGGCCCAAACCAATCCGTGCTGGTGTTTAAGCTCAGTCTCCATCATCGTCTCCTATTCCCTGTCATCTGCTTATCCAGCTTCCCTTTAAACCCACACCCACCCCATTCACCTCCTCTTGGGAGTGAACTCCATATTCTCCCCACGCTCTGGGCAAAGACATGCCTGCCAAATTCCCAAAGGGATTTTCTTGGGAATTAACTTGTGTTGATGGCCTTCTGTTACAGTCATTCCACACTCCCCCACTCCCCTCCCCCAACACAAGGGGAAACACTGTCTCTGCTTCTTGAGAGACTCCACCTTAGTTTTAACACGGGTGGCCCAGTGGCTAGCTCTGCTGCCTCACAGCACCAGGGACCTGGTGGGCTCAATCCTACCCTCGGGTGATTGTCTGTGTGGAGTTAGCACGTTCTCCCTGTGCCTGCGTGGGTTTCATCTAGGTGCTCTGGTTTCCTCCCACAGTCCGAAGATAGATATATAGGTTCTCCCAAGGAATAGGGTGGGTTTGGTCTTCAGAAGGGCTGAGTGGCCAGCTTCCATACTGTAGGGATTGTGTGTTTCACACTAGCCATCTCCCAGTATTTGCCTCCTCAAGAGGGAAGGCTCCTAGCCTGCTCATCTTTCCCGAGATGAACACCATCACATTTCTGTTATCTACTTTTCCTTGCACCCTCTCGAGTGCCTCTTGTATTAAATGGTGATCCAAACCTCAGGGAGTGTTCCAAGTCTGGTATAACCAAGGTTCGATACAGGATTTACTAAACAAATCACGGATTTGATGCGCCCAACGCAAGTCTCCAGTGGCTCAGGGTGTTTCATAGGTTAAGTTCTGAGCAATTTGTTCTTCCTTACATCTGAGTTGGTAAAGCTAAACTCAATCTGGTGTTGTCACTCTATTTCCCTCCAGGGGTCCCAGACATGGGGGAATGACGCAGTGTGCCATGTCCGTATCTCTGAGCCAGAAACTCTGGGTACGGCTTCCCACACTGGTATCCATGGAAGGCGTGAGGCTATGTATCAAGTTGTAATCCCTATCAAAGACTACCAATGGTGGCCTGTAGGAACTGGGGAGACTCTCCTGGTGAACCATAGGATGGGAGACAAAATTTTAACCCGTACCCTTTCACTCCATTGCTCCAGAAAGCAACAAGCAAGTCAATGTGGCTTTGAGAAAGAGGTCATAGGTCAATGCAGCAATCAAGGGGGTTGTGTTAACCTTGTAAAGATGTCAGAGGATCTTCTTTAAGAGTTTTCTGTTTCATCCCCAGGTCTCAAAACTCGAGAGCGAGATCAAAGAGAAACAGAGCATCTTACAAAAGTTGGCTGGTCAGATTCTGAAAATGGAGGAGGAAATGTCTTTGACGAACCAATCAGTAAACAGGAGTGAGGTCAAACTGAACCAGTCACAGGTCAGAGAGTAGGGGGTGTGTGCAGGGAGGAAACATTGGGATCAATGACAGGGCACAAAAACCAACCAATGGCAGGCCTCCTTCAATGGTTACTGAGCAAGACTGACCAACGACACATCACATTCAGTTTTCCAGAACCAATTGTGTGTCAGCATCAGCAAGCTGACTTTATAAATCTTTGTCCGCAAACTGAAATGTGGGGGAAGGGTCAGCTTTGTGATATTATTGCGAGGCGATTAGTCTCAAGACCCGGGCAATGTTCTGGGGAACTGGGTTCAAATCCTGCCACAGCTGATGGAGGAATTTGAATTCAACGAAAACCCTGAATTAAGAACCTAATGATCATGAGACCCTTGTTGGAAAAGCCCATTTGGTTCACCAAGGCAGGGAAATCTGCCACCTTTACCTTTCCTGGCCTCTTTGGAGGGTCAGTGTGGACTTTTTGGGCTGAAGGGCCTGTTCCCACACTGTAGGGATTCTATGAGGAAGGTGTGAATGCATTGGAGGCAGTGTGGAGGAGATTTAGAAGACTGATTCCAGGGAAGAGTTATAGAAGGGGAAGAGAGGTTGAGAGGAGTTTGATCAATTCCTGAGTGGTCTGGATGGAAATGAAGGGGAGAAACTGTTCACATTGGAGGAAGGATCAAAAACTCTGATTCTTGATTTGAGGTTGTTGGTGAAAGAAGCAAGGATGACCAGAAAAGAACAGTACAGCACAGGAACAGGCCCTTTGGCCCACTAAGCCTGTGATGACACATGATGCCTACACAAGGAGAAACTTTTTCACACAGTGAGTGGTTGGGGCCAGGAGTACACTGTCTGAGAAAGTTATTGGGACAGATTTAATTGAGGCTTTCAGAAGAGAATTGGATAATCCCCAGAAAAGGAACCGTTTGCAGGGGCTCCAGGTCACAGGAGGAGGAGTGGCATTGCTCTTCCAGAGACGATGGGCCAAATGGTCTATCTCCGAGCTGTAAATAGTCTTTTTTCACACAAAACAATCACAGGACAAGTGTACACTGTACATCGGACACACAGACACAGACATACACATTCACGTTCTCTCTTTCACACAAGCGCGCGCATACACACTCGCTCACACAGAGGCACACACACACTCAGAGACATGTGTGCGTGCACACACACACACACACACTCGCGCACACACACACGTACACGTGCACACAGACATATACATCCACGCAGACATTTGCACACATAAATACATGCACACACAAACACACATATTCATGTACACACACACACACAAGCATACCTTCAGTTGCACACAATTATTTGTGCACACACACATGTATACACACACACATACACACAGATGTATACATCCATATACACATACACATGCATACACATACACACATGCAAACACACACATGTACAAGCACGCACGTCCACACACATGTACTCACATGCACACATAAACATGTACACACTCAAACAGGTATACACAAACACACATGCACGTACACATACACACACACACACATACTCATGTGCACACACAGACAGACAGGCGCGCACACACTCACAGACACACACACACACGTACACACAGACACGTACACACACACACAGACATGTACACACACACACAGACACGTACACACACACACACACACACAGACACATACACACACAGAGACACACGTACACACAGACACACATACACACACACAGACACACGTGTACACACACACACACGTACACACACACACACGTACTCACACACAGACACACACACACACACACACACACACGTACATGCGCAAACACACACATACACACACAGAGACACACGTACACACACATACACACACAGAGGCACACGTACACACACACACACACATAGACACATACACACACAGAGACACACGTACACACACATACACACACAGAGGCACACGTACACACACACACATACACACACAGAGACACACGTACACACACACACACACACACACACACGCGCACACACACATACACACAGAGACACACGTACACACACGCACACAAACACACACGCACACAAACACACACACGCGCACAGACACACACACACAGACACACACACGCACACACACACACAGACACACACGCACACGCAGACACACTCTAAAAGCTGCAATTGCAAGTCAGTTTTATGCAGTGACCTTCATGGAGCTAGCTGAACCAATCATAGTGAGTGTTACTGTCTGGGTAGAACAGTTCAACCAGGCCTTCAAACCAAGCTAGTCTCTGATCATATCTACCCTCTTTTGCAGAAAACATTGGCGGTGCACACCGACAGGCTGCATCAGGTCGAGCGGGAGCTGCTGGAGAGGCGCAAGTTGCAGGAAGACATAAAACAAGAGCTTATGTCAGTACGCCACAACACAGGAAACCTGTCCAGTAGGCTAACAGTCCTCGAGACTGGCCAGGGCACTTCATGCCTCTACAGGGGCATGAGTAGCTCAGGTGAGTGAGTGGGGTCTAGGAATTGGCAGACAATTCATATTTTCAACAGTTGCAACTGGTGATGTTGCATCCCGTCCAGTTTTGAGCGTGGAGCCATTCTATGTTCGGGGTTAGATATATATTCACCTTGGCTGAAGAGGTGGGAGTGTGGTGGGGTGGAGACTGGCACAAGATATCAATGCCTCAGGTCGCGGAGTGAAGAGAATTTCACTCAGAGAGTGGCGAGCCTGTAAAATTCTCAGCTGCAGAGGCCAAGAGGCTAAATATATTCAAGGAGAAGATAGTTTACTGGGCATCAATTTCAGTAAGGGGTAAGGAGAGAGAGCAAGGGTCAGTCTGAATGATATTGAATGGCAAAGCAGGCTGGGTTTGTGGCTGAATAGCTCTTTGTTTCAATTTTCCAGCAAGGACCACGATGCAGAAAGGAATTGCAGAGCCACTACAGCACTCAGTATTAATGACTCTTGGTCAGGTTGGCTCTGACAGAGAAAGCTAGCCAATGCCAGCCATAGGTAGCTGCTGGCGTGGCAGTATCACTGGGCATCTCAGGTTACCATGCTGAGGTTATGAGTTCAAAGCAGTGGGAGGTTAATTTTTGAATTCAACCAAAAAAAGTCTCACATTAATTATAACAAAGGGGTGGCACGGAGGCTCAGCGGTTAGCACTGCTGTCTCACAGCATCAGGGACCCGGGTTCGATTCCACCCTCGTGCAACTGTCTGTGTGGAGTTTGCGTGTTCTCCCCATGTCTCCTCCGGGTGCTCCGGTTTCCTCCCACAGTCCAAACCTGCACAGGTTAGGGTGGACTGGCCGTGCTAAATTACCCATAGTGTTCAGGGATGCATAGATTAGTTAGGCTATAGGGGGATGTGTCTGGGTGGGATTCTCTGAGGGTCGCTGTGGGCTTGTTGGGCTGAAGGGCCTGTTTCCACACTGTAGTGATTCCATGATTGATAACTCTAGGTTGTTGCTCTGATATCCTTTAGTGAACCATCCTTATCTGGTCTGGGCTACCCGTGACTGCAGACCCACAGCGATGGGCTATATATTGTACCTGAATTAGTTATACACATGTCCCATGAATTAAGAAGAAAAAAAATTGTCACTTTGGTCACAGTTTGCACCAAGTCAGGATTGACGTCCCAGTCACCTGTGTCAATGCGTTCAGTTGATGCATAGAACGGAGGAGGGCTGGTCCCAATTGGCTCTCATCCTTAAAAGTGGGAATCGACTACGGGATCCCTGCTTTCCGAATGCTCCTCCCTAGGAAAGCGATCTCACACAGTGGAGCCGTTTTAAAGATCTGAAATGCAAATATTTTCTGTTCTAATGAACAACCATTTTCGACTTGCATGCAATTAATCTTGCAAATGTTCTCCAGGGTGGAACCCACTTGTGTTATGGACCAGACCGGACCCCCCCTTCAAATATATCAAGGAGGTAGCCTCAACCCTGACTTCTATCTTATTCAGAGGCAATTTAAGGTGCTGTGTTACACATGCAATTTGACTGTTTGCAATTTAAGAAAAACACTCTTTATTCTTATCCAACAGTTAAAATACAAACAAAATGAAGAACTGATATAACTCTATTGGAAAACTTAACAGAATACTACATTATTTAGCTACTAAACAGCAACTGTTCCAATATAGTAACATCCCATTAACACGCCCTTGGCAAAGGCAAATTCAGTAACATAGATTGACTGACACGCAGTTCTGACAGCAGGAAGAGAACTCAAGACGTTATCTGTGGCTGCGAGAGAGAGAGAGAGCTGGAGCAGCTTCTAGACGCACCTGTAAAACCCCAGCAACTGCTGAAACTAAATTCAAACCGTTATGCTGTGGGAGCCTGATTCCACCCTGTCAGGCAGCTTCTATTGTTCCAACTTTCAAATAAAAACCCCAAGGCCTCGCAAGCTGTTTGTTCCATTGGCTTGGAACAGGCTGCTTGGTATCTCTGTCTCATCCTATCTTCATAAAAAGCCAGGATAAAATATGAGGTGGAGGTGCCGGAGTTGGAATGAGGCGGACAAAGTCAGAAGTCATATGACACCAGGTGATAGCCCAACTGTATCCTGTCAGACTATAACCTGGTGTTGTATGACCTCAGACCGGGACAAACTACATCTCTGAAAGCCACTGTCTTATCACATACACGAGCCAGGGGCTAGAGACATATCTGAGGGATCCTTTTGGAAGGAAAGATCTACCAACATTGGAGCAGTCCAGAGAAGGTTTACGGATATCAGAGGTATGTAATTAGTTAAGTAATTAATAAGCTAGTTAGTTAATTGGGTAGTTAAGTAGTTGATTGGTTAGTTAGTTAGTTAATTTGTTTCCTCAGTAGAATATTAAGATAGTAATGAGGTATTCCTGTTTTCCAGTTTCAGAATCGGTTCAGCATCAAGTTGCCCAACACGATAAATTGTTGAGTGTACATGAGGTGCGACTAGCCGAGACTGATCTCCGTTTCCAGCTGCTGGAGACGGCGAGTTACAATGGGAGACTGATCTGGAAAATCCGGGACTACACCCGTCGGAAGCAGGAGGCGGTGTCCGCCAAGACCCTGTCTCTGTACAGCCAGCCGTTCTACAGCAGCCCCTTCGGCTACAAGATGTGCGCCCGGGTCTACCTGAACGGCGACGGCATGGGCAAGGGTACCCACCTGTCCCTCTTCTTTGTGGTGATGAGGGGTGAGTATGACCCCCTGCTGCCCTGGCCGTTCAGGCAGAAAGTGACCCTCACCCTACTGGACCAGGGCCCGGCCAAGGACCATGTGTCCGACACCTTCAAGCCCGACCCCAACAGCTCCAGCTTCCACAGGCCCCAGACGGAGATGAACGTGGCTTCAGGCTGCCCTCTCTTTGTGACTCAGACCGTGCTCGAGAATGAGACACACCACTACATCAAGGACGACACCATCTTCATCAAGGTGACTGTGGACATCTCGGATTTCTTGGAGGTCTGAGCCCTTTGTCTCTTGGCCTGCTCCCAATAGTGCAATAGCCCCGGGATCGATGGCAGTGGATCCCATCGGGAATCCGCCGTTTGCAGAGAAAGATCTCCTTCTGATCTGGGGCCAGAACAGTAAATTATGAAACTGTATTAATTTCTTTTGTAAATAACATCAAATCTCTAGAAGACCAGTTCATATTTTAATATATAGGCGCACGTAAACATGTATATAGACTGCTGTGTCATTAGCTACTGAAGTAAACATTAACCACATACTTTTGGTTAACCGGCACTTAAGGGTTTTGTGCCGGTTAATCAAATAGCCGGTTTACTATAGTAAATCCAGTAAACCCTGTCTATGCCAAGCTTTGATGTGTCGACATCCCTCCAAGAAAGCTACGTTAAAGGAATTGACACGCCTCTTAAAATCAATGTTTAAGCACTCAGTAAGTCGTGGAAATGTACGTCAGTGGTTATACACATCGCTGTTCTACCTTATTTACGGCGCAAATATTCAGACATCACTATATTCCAGCTAGATCCCTTGTGCCTGATTATCGAGAGACGGCGTTGGCAATGTGCCGGTTAAAATAAAATTTTAATTAATTTTCACGAGCCCTTTTCCAATGCTCAGGGCCCGAGAAAAGCTTTTCCATTCTTTTCTGTCATGAGATGTGGGTCCCACTGGTAACCTCCAGCATTTATTATATAGAACATAGAACAGTACAACACAGGAACAGGACCTTCGGCCCACTACGTCTTTGCCAGCCATTCTAACCTGAACCGATCTATCTGCACGTGGTCTGTATCCCTCTATTCGCTGCCTGTTCATGTTTCTGTCTAAATTCCTTTTAAAGATTGCTATCATATCTGCTTCTAGCACCTCCCACTGGCAGCAGAAACAGAGAATTGTGGACGCTGGAAATCCGAAATGAGAATAGAGGTGGCTGGAGAAACTCAGCAGGCCAGGCAGTATCTGTGGGAAGGGAAACAGAGTTAATGTTTCATAAACTAACACTGATTCAGAAGAGTTAGCAACCAGCAAAAAGGTGGTATTTATGCTGAAGACAAGTTAGAGGGAGGGGTGAAGACAAGAGAGCCAGAGATATGGAAGGGAACAAGGAAGCTGTGGATAGTGGGCCAAGATAGCTGAATCATAGACTCCCTATGGTGTGGAAGCAGGCCATTTGGCCCATCAAGTCCACACCGACCCTCTGGAGAGCACCCCGCCCCACCCTAACCCACATCATGGCTAACCCAACTAGCCTACACTCTAGCACGGCCAATCCACCCTAACCTGCACATCCTTGAATTGTGGGAGGAAGCCTGCACAGAGAGAAAGTTCAAACCCCACACAGACAGTCACCTGAGGGTGGGATCAAACCCGTGTCCCTGGTGCTGTGAGGACAGGAGTGCTAACCACTGAGCTACTGTCATAACAAGTGCTTAGAGTAGGAGAAAATGGTTGAGCTGTACTGAATGTGACCCGTATACCATGTTAATGGACCTAAGAGTAGAGCAGACTGTGATTGAGGGTGAGTGTGTATTTATTGCCTATTCCTAACTGCCCCTGAAATTGAGCTGGATCATTTCAGGTGGTAGTTAGGAATCAACTGCGTTGCTGTGGGTCTGGAGTCATGTTTCGGCCAGACCGGGTAAGGACGGCAGATTTCCTTCCCCAAAAGTTTTTAGACAACAATGAATGATAGTTTCACAGTCGCTGTTACAGCAACGAGTTTTCAATTCACACTTTTATCAATTTATTTCAAAATTCCACCAAATCCATTGATAGGATTGAGCCCTTATCTTCGCAGTATTAGAAGCCGCGGCGCATCGTCAGGGTTATAGTCCAATGGGTTTGTTTGAAATCACAAGCTTTTGGAGCACTGCTCTCTGTCAGGCGAAGTGGTTTCACTTGACAAAGGAGCAGTGCTGCGAAAGCTTGTGATTTCAAACAAATCTGTTGGACTATGACTGGTGATGTGTGATATCTGACCAGTGGAAATCGGTAGGGGGGTGAGATAGTACCACAGCTGCAGTTGATGTACAGCAAGCTGTTTGAAGGCTGTTGAGACAGAGGACGTTTTAGAGGTAAGGAGGTGTGAGACCATGGAGGGTTTTAACGATCAGCTCCCTGTTTGTTCACTGTGATCAAAGGCAACAGCGTTTGGTGGTGAGGGAGGGCAGGAGAATAGGTGTACAAATTGCAGGGGGTGAGAATTGTGTTTCCCACCCCCTGAATGCTAAATCTGAACTCTGAAATCTTCGTTAAATCTCATCAATTGTCGTTGTCTATCTCCAACTACACGCTAACCCCCAGCACTCCCAGGTCAGATGAGCATGAGTTAATGTCCTTTGGTGCATGGAATCCCAGCCTCCTATTGCATCAGTGTGGCTTTTCATGTGAACCCTTCCCCACACCTCAACCCCCACCCACACCCCCAGCTTGACACCTGCTCTGAGAGAACTTCACAATTGTCTCTCTGCTTGGTGTCTCTGACCTATGTATTATGCTGTTGGCCACATGTTTGTTTCAACTCAAAGACCCCTGAGTATGGGTGGGGTGACCACAGCCCAGTCCCCTTCCCAGGTCCAGAGAGCAAACGAATTTTCAACTCTTGGGTCCCTGCATAGATGAGCCGTGTTCAAAATCAAGACAACAAGAGTGGGCCATTCAGCCCCTCCACATAGCCCCAACCCTTATATTTCCAATCTCTTAGAACTGCCTGATGCTGTAAAGGGGGAGAACAGTTCAGCGACTATTGTATCAGTGTGAGAAAAATGGTCTTTGATGTGCTGCTGTTCAAGTAAAAAATCTTCCTGGTCATTCTGCGAAACTTTTTACCAGGGTCCTATCACAACTTTACATTCGCCAACTTTCTGAATGAGCAGGGTCACTGCTAACAACAGGAACAGAAGCCAAGCACTTAATTCCCAATGATCCATTATGACAAGTGCAGCTCCATCACTCAAGAAGCTCGACACCATCCAGGACGAAGCAGCCCCCACTTGGTTGGAACCACACCCACAAACATCCCACTCCCTCCCCTCACTGACGCTCAGTCGCAGCAGTGTGTACCATCTACAAGATGCCCTGCAGCAACTCACCAAAGATCCTCAGACAGCACCTTCCAAACCCACAACCACCTCCATCTAGAAGGACAAGGGGCAGCAGATACATGGGAACACCAACCCCCTGCAAATTCCCCTCCGAGCCACTCACCACCCTGACTTGGAAAAGTATCACTGTTCCTTCAGTGTCGCTGGGTCAAAATCCTGGAATCCCCTCCCAAAGGGCATTGTGGATCAACCCACAGCAGGTGTTCTGCAGGGGTTCAAGAAGGCAGCTCAGCCCCACCTTCTCAATGGGCAATTAGGGACGTGGCAATAAATGATGGCCCAGGCACCAATGCTCATGTCCCACAAATGATTTAAAAAACAGGATGAGAGCAATGGGCTGATGAGTTGAAATGCCCATGACAGTGTGCGTACAGAACGCTATTTAAGCTGGGGAAGCCAAAAGGGATTTGATGAGTGCAGGGAATGGCATAGTTGGGTTTGGGGGTGGGGGCTGCAGGAGAGAGTGTGGGGTGATGTTATTGACACTGTTCTCAACAGCAAAGAGTGAGAATTCAGATGGCAGACCCAGGGCCCAGGATATCTGCTCTGGGCTGGCAAAGGACTTGTCGTGGGAGGCTGAGGAAGTAGTTCGTATGGTCTATTTTCTACCAATGATATAGATAGCACCATGAAAGGCATTCTGCATCACCAGTACGTGGAGCTAGACACCCATTTAGGAAGAAGAACCTCAAAAGTAATAGTCTCTGGATTATTACGTGAGCCATGTGCAAATTGACATTGGGTTAAACAAGGCTCGAGAGATGGATGCATGGCTGGGAGACTGGTCTGGGAGAAGAGACTGGTGCGAGCAAGTGGTGACCTGGTGGTATTATCACTGTTAATCCGGAGACCCAGGTAATATTCCGGTGACCCGCGTTTGGATCCCACACGGCAGATGATTGAGTTTGAATTCAGAGGAAAATCTGGAATTAAGAGTCTAACGATGACCATGAATCCACTGCTGAATGTCGGAGGCAAAAGCCAACGGGTCCAATAGAGAGGGATGATCTCAATCCAGGGGATTAGAAGCAGGGTTGGTCGAGATGAGGAATGATGAAGACACGGGGTCACTTGTGGGAGTTGTGTACAGGCCCTTAAACAGGGTATCGGGGGGAAAAATAATGTGAAAAGTGTACAGCAATTATCTGGAGGATTTTAATGTCCTGGAAAAATCAGAGGGGGAGAGGTTGTCACAATGAGGAATAAATTGAATGTTCTGAGGACGATTTCTGAGACCAGAATGTTAGGCACCAACTAGAAAGCAGGCACAACAAGACCTGGTTTTGACCCAACAAGACAGGATTAATTATTGACCTCGGGCTGAAACCTCACCACCCCCCCAACACACACCGCCCCCACCGCCTGGGCAGCAGAGACCATAATATGATCAAATTTTACATCTAGTTTAAAGATGAGAAGTATAGATCCGAGACTAGTATTTTGATTTTATACAAGGGCAATTGTGAAGGGATGAAAGCATGGTTCGCGAGAGTGAGCTGGAAATTTTTGTTAAGGGAGGATAGGTTCCATAGAGATGCAAACATTCCAAGGGGCTGCTCCAGAAAGCCCAGATTAAATAATTTCCAGCAAACAAGAACAATTCTACAAGACCAACCGGATACCTGTGGTTTTAAAAAGTCAAGCTCAGTGAAAAGACATAGAAAGACGGTAGGTCCTGAAGATTGCTATTTTAAAAAAAGCAAAAAAAAATTACTAAAACATTACCTGGGGGGGAAAGTTAGAGTATGAGAGAAAGCTAGCCAAAAGTATAGAAACAGATAGACAAAATTTCTTCAGAAATTTAAGAAAGAAAAGAGTTTAAAAAAAGTAAAAGCTGGTCAGACAGAAAACGATTTAGAAATAGAGGATAAAGGCATGGCAACAAATTGAATAGATACTTTGCATCGATGTTCACGAGAGAGAGAAAGGGTGAATGTAACATCCCAAAAATAGCTGTAAATCAGGAACTGAAAGGGAGGGAGGAAATCAAGGAGATTATAATTATCAGGGAAGTAGTACTGAGTAAATTGTTGGGACTGTGAGTTGTCATCAAGTCCCTAGGTCCTGATGGATTTCGTCTGAGGGCCTGAAAACATATAGCCAGTGCGATAATCGATGCAAACATTTCAATTTTCCAAAACTCATTAGATCCAGGGAAGATCCCTTTAGGTTTTAAAAATAGCAAATGTACCTCATTTATTCAAAAAGGGATGGAGGGAGAAAGTAAGAAATTACAGACTGGTTAGTTTAACATCTGCCACGGGGAAAATGTTAGAAGCTATTACTCAAGAGTCTCTGAAAGGGCACGTGGATGAGTTCAAGGCAGAGTTGTTTACGTCAAAGGGAAATCGTGTTGAACCAATTTGTTGGAGTACTTTGAAGGAGAAATTTGTGCTGGAACTGAAAGGGAGCCAGTTGAGTTATAGCGTCATACAGCATGGAAACAGGCCCTTCGGCCCAACCGGTCCATGCTGACCATAATCCCACACTAAACTAGTCCGACCTGCCTGTGTGTAGCCCTCATCCCTCCAAACCTTTCCTACTCATGAACTTATCTAAATGTCTTTTCAATGTAACTGTACCCACGTCCACCACTTCCTCTGGCAGTTCATTCCACACTGAACTGTATAAAAAAATGCCCCTCGTGTCATTTTTAAACCTATTTCCCCTCACTTTAAAAATATGCCCACTAGTCTTGAAATCCCCGACCGTAGGAGAAAGACACTCGCCATTCACCTTATCTAAACCCCTCATGACTTAATTAGCCCCTATGACGTCACCCCTCAACCTTTTATGCTCCAGTGAATAAAGTCCCAGGCTCTCCTTATAACTCAAGCTCTCCAATCCTGACAATATCCTGGTAAATCTCTTCTGAGCCATCTCCAGGTTAATGATACACTATAATAGATGTATTGTATTTAGATTTCCAGCATTTGATAAGGTGGCATATCAGAGATTATTGTGAAAAATAGAAGCTTGTGTTGAATAGCGTATGGAATATTGCTGTGGATAGGTTAGTCGGTTACCAGGAAGCAGAAAGTAGGGATAAGTGGGTCTTTTTCGGGTTGGCAGATGTTATGAGTGGTGTGCCACAGGGTTTGGTGCTGGGCCCTCATCTCTTCACAATTTATGGAAATATTTTGGATGATGGGATTGAATGGGAGCTGAATTTGTCGATGACTCAAAGACAGGTGGGAAAATGTGTCGTGCAGAGGACAGAAGGATTCCACAAAGGGATAGGCTCAGTGAGTGGGCAAAGATCTGACATATGGAGTACAATGCAGGAAAATGGGAAATTGCCCATTTTGACAGCAAGATTGAAAAAAGGAACACATTATCGATTGGCGAGAGGGTACAGAGCTGTGGGATGCAAAGGGATCTGGGTGTCCTAGTGTATGAATCACAGAAGGTTGGTCTGAGGTACAGCAAGTAATCAGGAAAGCTCATAGAATGTGGTGGTTTATTGGGAGGGGAACCGAATGCGAGAGAGTGGGGAGGGGATGCTTCAGTTACACCAAGCATCAGGAGGACTGTGTACAGGACTGTTCACTGTACCTACAGAAGGATGTTAATGCAGTGGAGATAACAAAGTGTGAAGCTGGATGAACACAGCAGGCCAAGCAGCATCATAGGAGCACAAAAGCTGATGTTTCGGGCCTAGACCCTTCATCAGAGGCTCTGATGAAGGGTGTAGGCCCGAAACATCAGCTTTTGTGTTCCTAAGATGCTGCTTGGCCTGCTGTGTTCATCCAGCTCCACACTTTGTTATCTTGGATTCTCCAGCATCTGCAGTTCCCATTATCTCTTAATGCAGTGGAAGCAGTTCAGAGATGGTTAACCAGACTAGTCCCTGAAATGAGTGGATTGCCTCATGAGGAAAGGCCGGGCCTCTGACCTTTGGAGTTTGGGAGAGTTGGAGGTGACTGAATTGAAACATCAACAATCCTGAGGGGGTCCTGACTGGATGATGTGGAGAAGGATGGTTCATCTTGTGGGAGAATCTAGAACAATATTTTAAATGTTTAAAAATAAGGAGGTGTCCATTTAACACAGAGATGGTGAAACATTTTTCTGAGGGTTGAGAGTCTTTGGAATTCCCGTTCTCAAAATGCATTGGATGCAGAAGCTTTAAATATTTTTAAGGTCGAGGGAGATTGATTCGTGAAGACCCAAGGGGGTGAACGATGATCAGACAATGTACTGGAATGTGGAGCTGAGGTTAAAATCAGATCAGCCGCGAGCCAATTAAATGGGGGAGCAGGCTGGAAGGGCCGAGTGGCCTACTCTTGTTCTTTGTTGTAAGTCAGTAACGTTCCTCATTGTAGGCAATGTGAAATATAATACCAACGTTGACCTGGGCATCTCTTTCTTTTTCCTTGTGTAACTAAATAAGGTTTTTTTAAAGCAAATTGTGGATTTAAAATGGTCTTGGGTCTAATTGCAGAATCCCTCCAGTGTAGGGGAAGGCCATTCAGTTCACATTGGCCCTTTGAAGAGCATTCCCCCAACTACCCTATCCCTGTAACCCTACATTTCCCATGTCTAACCCACCTACCCTGCACATCTTTGGACACTATGGGGTAATTTAGCATGGTCAATCCACCTCAACCTACACATCTTTGGACTGTGGGAGGAAACTGGGGCACCCAGAGGAAACCCACACAGACACAGGGAGAATGTGCAAACTCCACACAGACAGTTGTCTGAGGGTGGAGTCGAACCCAGGGGCTCTGGCACCGTGCCGCTGCAGTGCTAACCACTGAGCCACATGGGTGCATGCATATTTGCAATCTGCTTCCCTTCGCATTGTGATCTCTTATTTCTTTTCCTGCACAATCCCAGAACCCTCCTACTGCTCAGAGCCTTTGTAATTGTGGAGTAATGCAGCACAGGAGGAGGCCATTCAACCCATTGACTTTTGCACTAGCTCTTTGGAGTATAATGCAGAAAGTATGCGCTGGTCCACTTTGGAAGGAAGAATGGAAAAGCAGCCTATTATTTAGATAGAGAGCAATTGCAGAACTTTGAGGTGCAGAGGGATCTGTGTGGCTCGGAACATGAATCACAAGATGCTTGGTGTGCAGATGCAGCAAGTCAATTGGAAAGCAAATGGAATGTTGTTGCATATCGCAAAGGGATAATGTGGAGGTATTGGTGTTGCACCATGGTGGACAACGTCAGAAGTCACACAGCACCATCTGCAAAAGCTTGTGATTTTAAATAAACCCATTGGAATATAACCTGGTGTCACGTGACTCCGGGCTATTGCAAAGGCAGTGATATAAAAGCATAATGCTTTGCCACAGCTGTATAGGGACCACATCTGGAGTACAGTGTACACTATTGGTTCATCATTAAAGAAAGGATATCACTGTGTGAGAAACAGTTCAGAGAAGATTCACTTGACTGATTTCAGGAATAAAGGGATTATCTGCTAAGGAGAGATTGAATAAAATGGGTCTACATTCATTGGAGTTTTGGAGATGAGTTTATTGAAATCTAAAATCCTGAGGAGATTGAGAGAGCGGATTCTCAAAATGTGTTTCCCTTCAGGGGCTGGAGCCAGACTTCTGGGTGTTCCTCTCTGAGTCTGACAGTTTAATGAAGGAAGAAACACTCAATTCCCAGGACCGTTGCCAAATCTAGCAGAAGCGAAACACCAGTTTTGTGAGTGGTACGTCAAAGGCAAGTCTTTCACTGCCCCATCATCAGTCCCTCTTCAACCCAGGACCCTTCTCGGGTTGGGAGGCATCACCAGCAAGGCCATGTCTTGCCCCATCCCTAATTGCCCCTTGAGAAGATGCTGCAGTCTGTGGCTATTATTACAAATGAGGGCCATTTCAGAGGGCAGTTAAGAATCAACTACGTTGCTGCAGGTCTGGAGTCACATGTAGGCCAGGTCCCGAACGGGTGGCAGAGTTCCTTCCCTGAAAAACATGAGTGAACCAGATGGGTTTTGATGACAACGGTTAATTATTGGCATCACTGAGACTAGTTTCTGATTCTGGATTTACTAACCTTCTGAATTCTAGAGAAAACAATCCTAATTTGTATGACTTCTCCTACAAATTAACGCCCAGATGCAGCTATCATTCATTTCAGAGGGAGGTAATGGCCCAGTGGTATTATCGTTTGACTGTTAATCCAGAGACCCAGGTAATGTTCTAAGAGCTGGGCTAGAATCAGTGTACAATTTTGGTCTCCTTCCTTGAGAAAGGGTGTACAGGCACTGGAGAGGGTGCAGAAGAGGTTCACTGGGTTGGTTCCAGAGTTGAGAGGTTTAGCATTTGAGGAGACATTGAGCAGACTGGGGCTGTACTCTTTGGAATTTGGAAGAATGAGGGGGGATCTGATAGAAACACACAAAATTATGAAGAGAAGCGATAAGATAGAAGCAGGGAGGTTGTTTCCACTGGCAGTGGAACTAGAAATGAGGGGCATAGCCTCAAAATTAAGTGGGAGCAGATTTAGGGCTGAGCTGAGGAGGAACTCCTTCACCCAAAGGGTTGTGAATCTATGCAATTCCCTGTCCAGTGAAGCAGTTGAGGCTTCCTCACTAAATGTTTTTAAGGTGAAGATAGATTTTTGAGCAGTAAAGGGATTAAGGGTTATGGTGAGGGGGTGGATAAGTGGAGCTGAGTCCATGAAAAGATCAGCCATGATCTTATTGAATGGCAGAGTGGGCTCAGGGGGGCCAGATGGGGCCTACTCCTGCTCCTGTTTCTTACGTTTTCATGAATCCCACCACAGCAGATGATGGAATTTGAATTTAATTAAAAATCTGGAATTACCTGTTTCACTAATGCCCTTTAGAGAGATTGAGTATCGGAGCCATGGGGTCATGTCGCAGCTGTACAAAACTCTGGTGCGGCCGCACTTGGAGTATTGCGTACAGTTCTGGTCACCGCATTATAGGAAGATGTGGAAGCTTTGGAAAGGGTGCAGAGGAGATTTACTAGGATGTTGCCTGGTATGGAGGGAAGGTCTTACGAGGAAAGGCTGAGGGACTTGAGGCTGTTTTCATTAGAGAGAAGAAAGTTGAGAGGTGACTTAATTGATACATATAAAATAATCAGAGGGTTAGATAGGGTGGGCAGTGAGAGCCTTTTATCTCAGATAGTAATGACGAGCACGAGGGGACATAGCTTTAAATTGAGGGGTGATAGATATAGGACAGAAGTCAGAAGTAGTTTCTTTACTCAGAGAGTAGTAAGGGAATGGAATGCTTTGCCTGCAACAGTAGTAGATTCGCCAACTTTAAGGGCATTTAAATGGTCATTGGATAAACATATGGATGATAATAGAATAGTGTAGGTTAGATGGGCTGCAGTTTGGTTTCACAGGTCGGCACAACATCGAGGGCCGAAGGGCCTGAACTGCACTGTAGTGTTCTATGTACTATGGTTAGGGAAGGAACCTGCCATCCTTACCTGGTCTGGCCTACATGCGACTCCAGACCCACAGCAATGTGGCTGACTCTCAACTGCCCTCTGGGGAATTAGAGATGGGCAATAAATGGGCAGTAATGGCCAGCGATGCCCTCACCTCATGTATGAACAAAACAAAAAACCCTAAAGAACTGTAAATCAGAAACAAAGGCTAACATTTCATTAAACATCTTGCATATCTTCTGCATCTGGTCATGGCATTTTAAAGATATGTGCACCTGAGCTATCAAATCTTTCTCAGACATCCTCTGTATTTAACTTCATACCATCAAGAAACAGTTAACATTTCAAAATGAAAACCGAAAGAACTGCCGACGCTGTAAATCAGGAACAAAGACTGAAGTTGCTGGAAAAGCTCAGCAGGTTCAGCAGTGCCTGTGAGAATACCGTTTTCACTGATGCTGCCAGACCTGGTTAACATTTCAAGTCCTGTGTGAATTCTTGAAAATTACGGGGCAACTCGATAAAGATCTTTACAATAATGAAACAGTTTTAAAGGTTGCTGTACAGTGGATGTTTCCACACGTTAGCTGGACCAGAGTTTGGAAACTTAATCACAAAATAGTCAATAATAAGTGCTCCAGGACTAGGTATCATCGTTTACAAATAAAGGGTCACCCATTTAAGACAGAGATGAGACAGAAATTTCTTTCTCGAGGAAGGCTGTGAGTCTTTGTGACTCTCTCCATCAAAAAGTGGTGGGAGTAGTCTTTGAGTATTCTTAGGGATAGTTTCTTGTTAAACAGGAGGCCAAAGGGTTACAGGGGTGGGTGGGCAATGTGGGATTGTTAAGGTCGGCTGTGACCCAGGTGAGCAGTGCAGCGGGCTGAAGGGGCCGAATGGCCTGCTGTTGCTCTTAATTCATAAGTTTGTGAGGAATTTAGGACAAATGATGTCTCCATGCAGGCTGGCACTTTGTGGCCTTCAGGCAAACCGTGTAGATATGTTGAATGGGAAGCTGGTTAAGCACAGGAAAGAGAAAGGAGCTGAATAGAGAGCAACACAGGAACAGACACTTCGGCCCATGGTGTCTGTGCTGACCACAATGTCATTCTAAACTAATCCCATCTGCCTGTGACCTGGCCCATGTCCCTTCATTCCCTGCTCTGAGGACCTAGAACATAGAACATAGAACATAGAACAGTACAGCACAGAACAGGCCCTTCAGCCCACAATGTTGTGCCGACCATTGATCCTCATGGATGCACCCTCAAATTTCTGTGACCATATGCATGTCCAGCAGTCTCTTAAATGACCCCAATGACCTTGCTTCCACAACTGCTGCTGGCAACGCATTCCATGCTCTCACAACTCTCTGCGTAAAGAACCTGCCTCTGACATCCCCTCTATACTTTCCACCAACCAGCTTAAAACTATGACCCCTCGTGCTAGCCATTTCTGCCCTGGGAAATAGTCTCTGGCTATCGACTCTATCTATGCCTCTCATTATCTTGTATACCTCAATTAGGTCCCCTCTCCTCCTCCTTTTCTCCAATGAAAAGAGACCGAGCTCAGTCAACCTCTCTTCATAAGATAAGCCCTCCAGTCCAGGCAGCATCCTGGTAAACCTCCTCTGAACCCTCTCCAAAGCATCCACATCTTTCCTATAATAGGGCGCCCAGAACTGGACGCAGTATTCCAAGTGCGGTCTAACCAAAGTTTTATAGAGCTGCAACAAGATCTCACGACTCTTAAACTCAATCCCCCTGTTAATGAAAGCCAAAACACCATATGCTTTCTTAACAACCCTGTCCACTTGGGTGGCCATTTTAAGGGATCTATGTATCTGCACACCAAGATCCCTCTGTTCCTCCACGCTGCCAAGAATCCTATCCTTAATCCTGTACTCAGCTTTCAAATTCGACCTTCCAAAATGCATCACCTCGCATTTATCCAGGTTGAACTCCATCTGCCACCTCTCAGCCCATCTCTGCATCCTGTCAATGTCCCGCTGCAGCCTACAACAGCCCTCTACACTGTCAACGACACCTCCGACCTTTGTGTCGTCTGCAAACTTGCTGACCCATCCTTCAATTCCCTCGTCCAAGTCATTAATAAAAATTACAAACAGTAGAGGCCCAAGGACAGAGCCCTGTGGAACCCCACTCACCACTGACTTCCAGGCAGAATATTTTCCTTCTACTACCACTCGCTGTCTTCTGTTGGCCAGCCAATTCTGTATCCAAGCAGCTAAGTTCCCCTGTATCCCATTCCTCCTGACCTTCTGAATGAGCCTTCCATGGGGAACCTTATCAAATGCCTTACTGAAGTCCATATACACCACATCCACAGCTTGACCCTCATCAACCTTACTAGTCACATCCTCAAAAAACTCGATAAGGTTTGTAAGGCATGACCTACCCCTCACAAAGCCGTGTTGACTGTATTTGATCAAGCCATGCTCTTCCAGATGGTCATAAATCTTATCCCTCAGAATCCTTTCTAACACCTTGCAGACGACAGACGTGAGACTTACCGGTCTATAATTGCCGGGGATTTCCCTATTTCCTTTCTTGAAGAGAGGAATTACATTTGCCTCTCTCCAGTCCTCAGGTACGACTCCAGTGGAGAGCGAGGATGCAAAGATCTTCGCAAGTGGCGAACATCAACTCTGATTTCTCTTCACAGATGCTGCTTTTCCAGCAGCTCCTGTCTTTGCTTCTGATTTACAGCATCCGCGGTTCTTTCCATGCCCCTCTGGTCCCTGCTCGTTCATGCCTCTGTCTAAATATCTCTTAAATGTTGCTCTTGTGTCTGCTATGTTCTTGTCCCCCTGGTAACACATTCCGGGCACTCACCTAGACCCTCTATGATGTGTCAGTTGCATGAGATGAAATTGGATGGCTATATCATAAGGACAAGCATTGGAAGATGGACCAAATGGCATGTTTTGAGTGTTGTACTGTAGCAAGGGATGAAGAGACAAAGTGTATCATTGGTATCGAGGTTGCAAAACAGCCGTGATCTGATTGGCCAGATCAAGCTTAATGGACCCTCTTCCTGTGCCTTGCACACTGGTTGAAGCTTCTTAACTTCGTAAATTCTGCCATACGTCCTCCAGAACCTTGTCCCATCGCAGACTGATCTCTCTCTCTCTCTATCTCAGATACATTCTCTCAGTTTCAATCCTAACAAGTCACCACCACTGAAAGGAAATGGTGCAATCCCAATCTCACCCATTCTGACAAGAACTTATCTCCGAGATCTGATCGTGAAAACAGCAGCAGTTGCGCACCGTAGGAAGAAAAATATCGAGCATGAAACTCCGGCCGAGCGCTCGCGTCAGCACTTTGAGACCCAACGCCGTGAGAAAGCTTTCCTGGGAGCTTGGGCTCAGGCACAGTGTTAGGCCGAAAAATCCGGCTGGAATTCAGGAGAAACATCTCCCGGAGAGGACAGAGCATGTGGGCTTCACCACGGCAGCGAAAGGGGACACTGGATAAACATGAGAAAGAACTGGAAAGATATTATAAATGAGTGACATGAAGTTGGGGGAGGAAGTGGGTGAAGCTTGTGTGGAGCTGAATTCCTAGCATGGAGCTGGTGGACCGAATGGTCTATTTCAATGCTGTGAATTCTATGCATTTGAAGTGTCATCACCTAATTCAGATTTGACATCTATATTTGCTAAATTCATCCTGATTTTGATAAGAATTACGCCAGCAACCAATCACCTGGTGGACTTGTTCATTCTGGATCTACATATATTCGTACACAGCACATGGTACTTTGTGGACAGAAGGAACATGAGCACAAAGCTGTGCCAGTCTCAACCCAACAATTTGCTGGTTCGTGCCTCAGGACAATATACGAGCTGGGACGTCATGTTGTGGTTGTACAGGACATTGGCGAGGCGTGTCCTGGAACACTGTGCCCAGTTCTGGTCGCCCTGTTCTAGGAAGGAGATAATTAAGTTGCAGACGGCTCGGAAGAGATTTATCAGGATGTTCAAAAGCAAAAGAACTGCAGATGCTGTAAATCAGGAACAAAAACAGAAGTTGCTGGAAAAGCTCAGCAGGGCTGGCAGCTTCTTGTGAAGCTAAAAACAGACAGAGGTTCTGAGGAAGGGCCATCGGACCCGAAACGTTATCTCTGTTTTTGCCTTCACAAGATGCTGTCAGACCTGCTGAGCTTTTCCAGCAACTTCGCTTTCTTTTTAAACCAGGATGTTGCCAGGCTATGGAAGGTTTGAGTTATAAAGAAAGGCTGGACAGGCTGGGACTCTTTTTTTCACTGGAGTGTAGGAGGATGAGGGGTGGCCTAATAGAAGTTTAAAGAAGCATGAGGGGTATAGATAGAGTTAACGGTAGGCGTCCTTTTCCCTGGGGTGGGGGATTTCAAGATTAGGGGGCACATTTTGAAGGCGAGAGGAGAGAGATTTCGTAAAGGCATGTGAGGCAAATTTTTTTTTACCTCGAGGTGTCGTTCATGCATCAAATTCTGAGGAAGGCTCACTCGACCTGAAACGCCAGCTCTGATTTCTCTCCACTGACACTGCCAGACCTGCTGAATTTTTCCAACAATTTCTGATTTTGTTTCTGATTTACAGCGTCTGCAGTTCTTTTGGTTTTCGTGATGAAGCAGTGGATGTGGGTACAATAACGACATTTGAATGGATGTATGAATAGGAAGAGTTTGGAGGGATATGGGCCACGAACAGGCAGGTGGGGCTAGTTTAGTTTGGGATTATGTTCAGCATGGACTAGTTGGATTGAAGGGTCTGTTGCCGTGCTGTATGACTCCATGATTCGATGATAGTACCTTAACCAATTAGAGTCAACTTACCCTGTGTAAATTGAAGCAAAGTTGGCAGTTAACTGTCAATCATCATCTAATTGGAGTCCATCCTTCATATTCCGTATAAAATGTTGCTTTCCCTTTGCGTTGGTATTCCTTGCAGGTGGTGGGATTTGAATTCAACAAAGAATCTGAAATTAAGGGTCTGATGATGACCACAGGGTCACTGCAGACAGGGTCTCAGCGGTTAGCACTGCAGCCTCACAGCGCCAGGGACACACGATTGATCCCACCCTCGGGTGACTGTCTGTGTGGAGTTTGTACATTCTCCCCGTGTCTGTGTGTGCTCTGGTTCACTCCCACAGTCCAAAGGTGCACAGGTTAGGGTGGGATTAGCCATGCTAAATTGCCCCATAATGTGCAAAGATGTGCAGCTTGGGGTGGATTAGCCGTGGGAAATGCAGGATTACAGGATAGGGTATGAGGAGTGGGTCTGGGTCTGATGCTCTCTGGAGGGTCCGCATACACTTGATAGGCTGAATGGCCTGCTTCCACCTGTAGGGATTCTATGCAAACTCACCTGGCTCTGAAAGCAAAACAGTCTGTTCACATTACAGGTGCTTGAGAAAGGATCCCCCTCAGTTCAAGAGGACAACACAGCTCATGTGTCAATCAAATAGAACATTCTAGATCCTGTCCTGAGATTTTTTGTGCTGGGAGGGGTATAGAGAAATGGGTCACTGTAAATTTCTCTATTTTGCTGAAAAATGGGAGTAGGCCATTCAGCCCACTGAGTCTGTTCAATGTGATCTCGGCTAATTGTTGCTTTAAAGTGAAGCTTTCTTCTCCAGTCCCCATATCCTTTGATTCCTTGAAAGACCAAAACTCTATCTATCCCCAGCCGCAAATGTATTCAATGACAGAGCAGCCCTCGCCCACCACCAAACCCTACCCCCTCCCAACCCTCTGGGGCAGAGAATTCCAAAGATTTATAACCTTTTGCGTGAAGACATTTCTTCTTGTCTCGGTCATAAATGAACGACTCCTCATCTTGATATTAGACCCCTGTGTTCCGGATTCCCCAGATTATTGGGGGTGACCTCTTCAGGTCTACCGTGGCAAACCCCTTCAGAATTTTACGAGTGAGCTCACTTTTGCAAACTCCAAAGAATGTCGACACACAATTAACTTAGAGCAGCCTCCACAATCCAGCGACCAATCCAGTTAAACTCTGTTGGATCACCTTCAATGAGTGTGTTTCATGTGATGTGGGAGCCTTTGTGTCCAATCACCCTTTGCAAAAATTAGCTCTTAAGACCATTTCAGGGGGCAATAAAGAGTCAGTTGCACCCTGTTTTATTTGCCCTATGGACATCACTGGCTGGGCCCAGCATTGATTGACCCTCTAGAGAGCAGCGAAGAGTCAACCACATTGACTGTGGGGTCTGGAGTCACATGTAGGAATGGGTGGCAGATTTCTCCAAAAGGGTGTTAGTGAAGCCAAAAGGTTTTTAGAGACGCAGTAACCACGAGACCAGCGTTTTTTTTTTCTGAGACACCAAGCCGCAATTTGTTTCCTTTACAACCAAGTTTTGGTTCTTTCGCTTTTTAATACATCAACACATTAAGTACAAGTTCTCAATGGTTAATTGAATGACTCACATTATCTGTTGCTAAGGTCAAAGGTTAGAAAATGTCAGTATTCAAAATAGGACAAACCTACAGTTCCTGGAGAGGCAGATGAACTTTGACCCAATTTGACCTATGGTAATAAGAACCATCTGACGAGGCCTTGCTCCAGTTAAACAGATTCTGCGACTTTGACCAACTGGTTCGGCTGTTGATATAAACCTCTTTATTGGACTCCGACTTGGTGGCCACTCTGTGGCCCACCCTTTGGTTGATCTGCCTCACCCTGACGACATTCCACCCTCCCCAATCTTTCACGGTCTCCCAATCTCATCCTCACTTCCCAGTCCTAACCATCACCGCCACCTCCCTCACAAGTCCCTTCCCAACCCGCTCTCATTCCCTGACCAGACCAGCCCTATCCCGCCACATCCCTCACCTTCCTCGCTACACCGCAAACAGTTGACACCCGCCCCCTCCACGCTCTGGAATTCTTGACCACTCCCTAAGCTCTGGAATTCCCTTCCTGACCTTTTGCAACCCTTCGCTTTCGTTCCCCTCTTTGAGACCACCCTTAAAGCCGGAATCTTTGGATGGAAACCATCGCAACATCTCCAGGTGTGGCACAGCATCAGATTGTGTGCAAAGCCTGGGAAGGCAGCACAGTTTAACCTCGTGAAAGGTGCTCTGAAAATGCAGGTTGCTGTTGTGCATGAGGTGACACTCGTGGTCACTTGCCACTGTTCCTGGCTTTTCCTGTTGGCTGCCAGTGAGCCAATTATTGAGCAATTCTGTCGATAAGGGCTGAATAATTGGCACTGATTTTCTCCTCAGGGGATGGGGTAAATCAGCACCTGACTGCCTGGCAAAAACAACTGGATTACAGCCTCCTGACAAAACCCGAAAGCGGTCAGCTCACAGGGGCACACTCCTTGTTTCGTACCGTGGCAGAAGCAACAGGGCTGGAATGGTTGCATCAGTCCCTGCTGTTGGCGTTTCCTCCCAGCTCTGATACCCCAAGGGTAGCGCCCCTGCAGCATGCTAACAGCTCTGCCCAGTTCCACAAGAAATTGCCGAGAGTTGTAAACAGAGCCCAAACCATCAGACAAACCAGCCTCCCATCCATTGACTCCATCTACACCTCCCACTGCCTGGGGAAGGCTGCCAACATCATCAAAGACCCCTCTCTTGCCCCATTCCACTGGACAAAAGCTTAAACAGAAGTAACAACAGATTCAAGAACAGCTTCTTCCCCGCTGTTATCAGGGAATGGGCCTCCATACATTAGCGTGGATCTTTCTCCTGCACCTTCTCTGTAGCTGTAACACTACACACTGCATTCTGTTCGATTGCCCAAATGTACAGCATTATTTCATAGAATCCCCATAGTGTGGGAGCAAGCTATTCGGGCCAAAGAGTCTAAACTGACCCTCTGAAGGGCAGCCCTTTCAGACCTATCCCTATAACCCTGTATTTCCCATGGCCCTATCCACAGACTGTGGGAGGAAACCCACGCAGACATGGGGAGAATGTGCAAACTCCACACAGTCGCCTGGGGGTAGGATCGAATCCGGGACCGTGTCACTGTGAGGCAGCAGTGCCAACCACTGAGCCACCGTGCCAGCACTTTTCAATTAGCATGCAAAACAATACTTTTCACTCTGTGATAATGGGAACTGCAGATGCTGGAGAATCCAAGATAACAAAGTGTGAAGCTGGATGAACGCAGCAGGCCAAGCAGCATCTCAGCAGCACAAAAGCTGACGTTTCGGGCCTAGACCCCTCATCAGATAGGGGGATGGGGTGAGGGTTCTGGAATAAATAGGGAGAGAGGGGGAGGCGGACCGAAGATGGAGAGAAAAGAAGATAGGTGGAGAGGAGAGTATAGGTGGGGAGGTAGGGAGGGGATAGGTCAGTCTGGGGAAGACGGACAGGTCAAGGAGGTGGGATGAGGTTAGTAGGTAGGAAATGGAGGTGCGACTTGGGGTGGGAGGAAGGGATGGGTGAGAGGAAGAACAGGTTTAGGAGGCAGAGACAGGCTGGGCTGGTTTAGGGATGCAGTGGGGGGAGGGGACGAACTGGGCTGGTTTTGGGATGCGGTGGGGGAAGGGGAGATTTTGAAGCTGGTGAAGTCCACATTGATACCATTGGGCTGCAGGGTTCCCAAGCGGAATATGAGTTCCTGTTCCTGCAACCTTCGGCTGACATCATTGTGGCACTGCAGGAGGCCCATGATGGACATGTCGTCTGAAGAATGGGAGGGGGAGTTGAAATGGTTCACGACTGGGAGGTGCAGTTGTTTGTTGCGAACCGAGCGGAGGTGTTCTGCAAAGCGCTCCCCAAGCCTCCGCTTGGTTTCCCCAATGTAGAGGAAGCCACACTGGGTACAATGGATACAGTATACCACATTGGCAGGTGTGCAGGTGAACCTCTGCTTAATATGGAAGGTCATCTTCGGGCCTGGGATGGGGGTGAGGGAGGAGGTGTGGGGGCAAGTGTAGCACTTCCTGTGGTTGCAGGGGTAGGAGCTGGGTGTGGTGGGGTTGGAGGGGAGTGTGGAGCGAACAAGGGAGTCGCAGAGAGAGTGGTCTCTCCGGAAAGCAGACAAGGGTGGGGATGGAAAAATAGCTTGGGTGGTGGGGTCGGATTGTAGATGGCGGAAGTGTCGGAGGATGATGCGTTGTATCCGGAGGTTGGTGGGGTGGTGTGTGAGAACGAGGGGGATCCTCTGGGGGGGCGGTTGTGGCGGGGGTGGGGTGTGAGGGATGTGTTGTGGGAAATGTGGGAGGCACAGTCAAGGGCGTTCTCGACCACTGCGGGGGGAAAGTTTTCACTCTATCTTGGTGCATGTGACTGTAATAAATCAAATCAAATGAAATGGAAACAATATGGGTACAGGCTTTGTTTCCATATTCCATCTTACTCCCTATCCTCTCGGTGCCCTTAATATTGAAATATTTCTCAATTTCTTGAATATATTCCCTTGAAGATTCTCCACCTACTGCAGGTGAGAGTGACAGCCCTTGACATCAGGGCTGCATTCGACCGAGTGTGGCCTCAAGGAGCCCTGGAAAACCTGGAATCAACGGGTATCGGGGGCAAACTCTCTGGTGGTTGGAGTAATACCTGACACACAGGAAGATGGTCGTGGCTGTGGGAGGCCAATCTCTCAGCTCCAGGACATTTCTGCAGGTGCTCCTCAGGATAGAGTCCTAGGCCCAACAATCTTCACCTGCTTCATCAATGACCTTCCCTCCATCATAAGTTTAGAAATGGGGATATTTGCCAATAATTACACAATGTTCAGCACCATTCGCAACTCCTCAGATACTGAAGCCGTCCGTGTTCGCACGCAACAAGATCTGGACATTATCCAGACTTGGACTGATGAGTGATAAATAATATTTGTGCCACACAATTGCCAGGCAATGACCATTTACAATTAGAGACCATCTAACCACCGTCCCTTAACATTCAATAGTGTTACCATCACTAAATCCCCCACTATCAACATCCTGAGGGTTACCATTGACCAGAAACTCACCTGGACGCACCACATTAACACAACGGCTACAAGAGCAGGTCAGAGGCTGGCAATATTTTAGCAAGTAACTCACTTCCTGACTCCCCAAAGCCTGTCCCACCGACTACAAGGCACAAGTTAGGAGTGTGACGGGACATTTGTCGGATGAGTGCAGCTCCAGCAACACTCAAGATACTCAACACCATCCGGGACAAGGCAGCCTCTTGATTGGAACTACATCCACAAACATCCCACTCTATCCCCCACCGACACTCAGTCACAGCCGTGTGTACCATCTACAAGGTGCCCTGCAGACATTCACCAAACACCCTCAGGCAGCACCTTCCAAACCCATGAGCACTTCCATCGAAGAGAACAAGGGGCAGCAGGGAACGCCACCCCCTGCAATTTCTCCTCCGAGCCACTCCCCGTCCTGACTTGGACATATACCGCCGTTCCTTCAGTGTCGCTGGGTCAGAATCCTGGAATTCCCTCCCTAAGGGCATTGTGGGTCACCCCACAGCAGGTGTTCTACAGCAGTTCAAGAAGGCAGCTCACCCCTACCCTCTTAAAGTGCAACTAGGGACGGGCAAGAAATGCTGGGCCGAGGCAGCGACACCCACATCCCACGAGCGAATTCAAAAAAAAGAATTTTCGCCTTCTGTCCTACCCAGCTAAGAACTATGACAAGAGAGGGTGAATTTTGCGACTGAATCACATTCACATGATACAGTCCTGTTTATTCATGTGCATATGTGTGTGTGCGAGTATGAGCGTGTGCGCATGAATATGTGTGTGCACATGTGTGTGTGGGTGCACGTGTGTGTTTGTCTGTGTACATGTATGTGTATATGTGCAAGGACCTTTGTGCGTGTGTGTGCATGTATGTGTGTGCGCGCAAGTGTGTGTGTGTGTGTCTGTGTACATGTATGTATATATGTGCAAAGGCACGCGCGCATATGTATGCGTGTCTGTGTGTGCGTGTGTGTTTGCCTGTGTGGTCTGTGTACATGTATGTGTATATGTGCAAAGGCATGTATGTGTGTGTACATGCGTGTCTGTGTGTGCGTGCGCGCGCGTGTGTGTCTGTGACTGGATGTGAGTGTGTGTGTGCGTGTGTTTGTGTCGGTATATGTGCGTGCACGCATGTGTGTGGGCACGTGCCTGTCTGTGTGCATGTGTGTGTGTGCGTGTGTGTATCTGTAATATCATTCACTCTCACAACTCCACATCCCCCCTTGCTCAACTTCCTTTTCCGCTTTAACAGAGAACATTGAGAGCACTCAGGTACATAAAATCTCTGGTCAGCTCCTTTCATGCTTTTAGTTCTAACTTGAGTCAGGAGGGTTTTGAGCTGAGAAACCACTTGCAAATAAGCCACATGAGGTCGAGACACTGACTCTGTGACCAAGAGACACGGGTTGGTGGGGGGGTGGGGAGCGGTGAATGGAGAAGTCAAATGATACTCTCATTTCCTTTCCACTGACTGACAAAAGTTTGTAACCATGTTACTCGACCTAATAACGGCAATTTTCCAGAGCTCAACTGACACCCAGGAATTGTTGGGAATTGCAGAAGAGGAGGGGTCCGGGGAGGGATGGATTTATGAGACAGAATTTGGATCAGGGTTGGGTGACTAACCAACCCGTGGTCACTTTCCAGCATTTCAGGCTCAGACACTGTCTCCCGCCCCCCCCGACCCCAACTGGCATCTGAGCCAGAGTTCAATATGAACGACATCTTGCATTTCTATAGCTGCTCTAGCGCGAATGCAAAGTCTCAGAATGCTTCATGGCAGGGTTACCTGAAAAAACTGAGCCACCGTAACAGGGAGATTGGCACAACTGCTTGGAGTCTTAAAGGATTGGAGAGGGCAGGGTTTTCGGGCAGGAGTCCCAGAGCTGAGGGCTCAGGCAGAGGAAGGCAGGGTCACGAATGAGAGAGGGATGAGAAGCGGCAGTGGTCAAGGAGACAGGATGGGAGGAAGGCCGGAGTTCTGAGAGTTGTAGGGGCTGGAGGAGAACGGAGATGGAGTCCACAAAGACAGCTCACTTTCTGCCCAGGCACTGAGTTTTATCCATTCTTCAGAAAAACCCGTCACAAAGCCATCCACCATTCCCCTGCAAGTTGGTGGGGACGATCGGTTCGATATTTTCTGTCACTCAGACCAATCACCCTCAAGAATTTCACAGGTCTAGCCCCAGTGCTGCAGGTGGGTTATTACCTATGCCTTCATTTGCATTTCTCTAAAGAGTACAGCTATCATACTGGGAGTTCTTGATCTTTTGTAGTGTTTTCGATGGCTCAGTTCCTGAAAGACTCTTCTTCTGAATCTTTTATCGGTTGTGGGTGTTACTGTCAAGGCCCATGTCTATTAACCTTCCCTAATTGGTGAGGGTGAGCTGCCTCCTTGAACTGTTGCAGTCTGTGTGCTATGGGTTGACCCACAATGCCCTTAGGGAGGGACGTCCGGGATTTTGTGCCAGTGACACCAAAGGAACGGGGATATATTTCCAAGTCAGGATGGCAAGTGGCTCGGAGGGGAACTTCCAAGGGATGGTGTATCTGCTGCCTTTGTCCTTCTGGATGGAAGTGGTTGTGGGTTTGGAAGGTGCTGCCTGAGGATCTTTGGTGAATTTCTGCAGGGCATCTTGTAGATGGTACATACTGCTGCGACTGAGCGTCGGTGGTGAAGGGAGTTGAGGGTCAATCTGCATAACATCCCTCCACATCCCTCGAGGCACTGACGCTCAACTCCACCCCTCTAACACTCCTGCTGTCTCTGCCTCACATCAGAGATCAGAGCTCAGTAAGGGGTCCTTGACCATTATTTTCTTTTAATATTAATCATTCCTCAGATGTGCCCACCATTGGCAGTGATGAAAATTCATTACCCATCAGTGAATGCCTTTGTAACTGAGGGCAGATAACAACCAAACACGTCCCTGTGATAACCTATAGACACGTGTGTGAGGACGGCACAGGCCCTCTCTGAAGGTCATTAGTTATCGAATTACATTTTTTTAATCCCAACCCTGCTAACCAATGGTTGCCATTTGTCTAGTTTTATGGAGCTGTATTTTTCCCAGGGTGGGCCTCGAACTCACAGCAGTGCAGGCCTCTAGATGCAGATCCAGTATGTGACTGCTCTGCCATCACACTCTGCGATGCACAAGGTTAATGATTGAGGTATCGGAGGTGCTGAGGTACATTTTTTTGTCGTGAGGGACAGAGCTTCTATCGTCTCCAGGATCCCCCTGCAGAGGTTGAAGTGCGTTTGGGGAAGGAGGAAGGGGTTGGTAATGTTGTAACTTCCCAGAAAGGTATCAGAGAGTGGTACTTGTCCCACCACCATCATAGCACACTCCTATGTCTGGGCAAGTAGCAGGAAAGTGGGTTGGAGGCCGAGATGAGGTCAGTCGTGGTCAGCGTCAAATGGCGTTGGGAGCAGGCTCGAGGGGCCAAATGGCCTACTCCTGCTCCCAGTTCTTACGTCCATTTCTCACCCTCTGACGTTGTCACCACACGACTGCCCAGGCCTCTGGTGTAGGTGACGGTCATGTTGCACACCATATTCGACTCTAATGAAATCCCATTGGCTTTCGTCTTCAGGAAGTGCAGCCATGGAGACGGGGTTGTCAATGACTCCTTTCTTCAGATCCAAAAGGCCTCTTGGTCGGCTGTCTCAGGAACATGCTCTGCGATTCTTACCTTCCCCTAACCCCTTCCACAGACAATGCCCCCCCCCCCCCCCCCCGCCCAGATGCAGTGGTGCCTGTTGTTTCCGAGTCGGTCAATGACAGAGGCACGGTGGGATGTCAGGGTGGTACCACTGGGCAGCAGGAAGGTGCTGTGAGCCTGCATCCCACTGTCCAGAGGAGGAAGAGTCCTTTCATCACTCCCATTGACCTAGGAGCCTGAAAGAGAACATTGAGATTTGGATGAGGTTACTGCCATTTTGGAGAATCACCGACGAGCTAAATTAGATACTCAGCGTCAAACAGCCTTACTTCTTTCAGAAATACAGGGCATTCCAAAGCATTTCACATTCAATGACGTACAATTTGAAGAATAGTTGTAATACAGCAGCTACATCTGTGCACAGCAAGCTGCCACAAACAGTAATGTGACAACGGCCCCAGATCATCTGTTTCTCAGTGATGTTGGCTGAGGGATAAATACTGGCTAGGCCGCCAAGGATAAATTCCTGGCTCTTCTTGTAAAATAAACCTTCTATGTTTTAACTAAGAGGGCAAAGAGAGGCCTACTTTAAGGCTTCATCTGAACGATTCTACCACTGACAGTGCAGCACCCCCTCAGTACTGCAGCACGAGACGCGGGATTGAGAGAGTGTCCGAGACTCTGTGGTGGGTCTTGAACTCACAATGGTTTGATTCTGCCAGTTCCAGGATTTTGACCTGGCAGCTTTAAAGGAACAGCAATATCAAGTCAGGATGGTGAGTGGCTCGGAGGGGAACATGCAGGGGGTGGTGTTCCCGTGTATCTGCTGCCCCTTGTCCCACTAGATGGAAGTGGTTGTGGGTTCGGAAGGGGCCTGAGGATCTTTGGTGAATTTCTGCAGGGCATCTTGTAGATGGTACACACTGCTGCGACTGAGCGTCGGTGGGGGGAGGGAGTGGAATGTTTGTGGATGTGGTGCCAATCAAGCAGGGGCTGCTTTGTCCTGGATGGTGTTGAGCTTCTTGAGTGTTGTTGGGGCTGCCCCCATCCAGGGCAAATGGAGAGTATTACATCACACTCCTGACTTGTGGCTTGTAGATGGTGGAACAGGCTTTGGGGAGTCAGGAGGTGAGCTACTTGCTAAAATATTACTAGCTTCTGACCTGCTCTTATAGCCCCGGTGTTTATAAGGTGAGTCGAGTTGAGTTTCTGTTCTATGGTACCTTGCAGGTTGTTGATAGTGGGTGCTTCAGTGATGGTAACCCCATTGAATGTCAAGGGGTGGGGGTTAGATTCTCTCTTGTTGGTCATGGTTATAGCCTGGCATTTGTGATGCACAAGTGTTACTTGCCTCTTATCAGCCCAAGCCTGGATGTTGTCCAGATCTTGTTGCATTTGATAATATTACTTCAGTATCTGAGGAGTTTTCTCTCTATTTCTAGAGATTGGGCGGTGATGGCCAAGGTAGAAGAGATCACCTGGTCTGAGCTTCCCAAGGCCAGGCTGTAGCAATCTTCTTTTTAGAGCTGCCCAAACCAAGGGTTGGTCCCCAAACTGTCACTGTGATACATACTCTGCTAATGGAACCAACCCACCTACAAGGTGGCAGGGAGATTAACTGGGCCAAGGATCACATGAGCACACACCAACGACAAAGGTCAAAGTTCATTCAGGAACTTGGCTTCCTTTATATTTTGACTATTATGTTAAGCACGGTTAGACCCAAGATGGAACGCATTGGATGCAAGATATGCAAGTGATGGAGGAGAGAATCTCATCAAAACCTGGGTCAGATGGACAATAAGGAGATTGCCCATGTCTTGTGATGCTTGTAGCTACCTACAAAAGTGTGGAAAGAGGCCATTCAGCCCTCTTCTAAGCCTGTTCTCCCATGACGCCATAGCTGATCTATGACTTAACTCTATTGAGCTTGAGTTTGACCAGGCTCCAAACTCCTGACAAAATCCAATCTCAGCTTTTAAGTTCCAACAAAGCCCAGCAGTTGTCCCAGTGTTTTGTGGGGGTGGGGGGTTGTTATGTGGGAAATTGCCAATTCCCTTTGGGTGTGGATCAGCATCGGTCAACACCCCTGAATGGTCTGGCAATCAATTCCACATTTATAACCCCCACCCCATGTTCCAGACTAGCCGCCCCCAACAGCTCACACACACCCCCATCCCAGTTTGAAATAACCTTACCCCTGCACTGCCATGATCATTCACCATACCCTTCTGTTTACATAGCACCTATATCATCAGCAGGATCTCAAATCTTTTAGAGCCAACAAAACGCTTTGGAAGTCAAGGCACGCTCGTATTTGAGGGCAAAATGGCAACTATAGGCATGCACAGTGAGATCCCAGAAAGACTTGTGATTTTAATTGGCTAATGCACTGTGAAGAGCTCTCTTATTCTCTGTCCACTATTTGTGGGATCTTTTATCTTCTACACCACTGTTTTAAATGTTTAAGTGAATCTCCCTCTACCCTTTTAAACTGAAACTAAAGTTCTCCCCACACTGTCCCCAGTAAAATACTCCCAGGATATGGTTAGCAGCACAGAGTAAAGCTTTCTCTACACTGTCTCCCATCAGACACTCCTAGGACAGGGGCAGACAGGGTTAGATACAGAGTAAGGCTCCCTCTACACCGTAGCCCAGCAAACACTCCCAGGAGAGGGACAGCACGGGGTTCAATACAGAGTAAAACTCCCTCTACACTGTCCCCCATCAAACACTCCCAGGACAGGGACAGCACGGGGTTAGATAGAGAGTAAAGCTCCTTTGTGACAGATGTTGCACACATGACCATGTGATTGGACGCTTCAGGCCTGTGTGGTCATTGTGAGGGAGGCAGCCAATCATTGAGGGCCTTACCCCAGTGAACAAGACAAGGTACCGAAGGACAGGAACCACAAGCGGTGAGCATGAGACCAAGGCAGCCGTCACGTGGACCCTCTGTAAAGGAGGACACAACAAAATAAACACATTACCACACTGTCTCAAACTGAACCAGCAACAGCCTCTAGCCCATCGGTGCACCCAACAAAGGAGCAGCGCTCCGAAAGCTTGTGTTTTTTAATAAACCTGTTGGATATAACCTGGTGTCGTGTGATTTCTGACTTTATGTACCCCAGTCCTATACCGGCACCTCCACATCATGAACAGTCAATGGCTGCAGAAACAGAGGACAGTCTATAATATGTACCCCTGTGCCGTCCCTGTCCTGGGAGTGTTTGACGGGGGAAAGTGTAGAGGGAGCTTTACTCTGTATCTAACCCTGTGCTGTCCCTGTCCTGGGAGTGTTTGATGGGGACAGCGTAGAAGGAGCTTTACTCTGTATCTAACCCCGTACTGCCCCTATCCTGGGAGTAGTTGATGGGGGACAGTGTAGAGGGAGCTTTACTCTGTTTCTAATCCCGTGCTGTCTCTCTCTCCTGGGAGAGTTTGGTGAGGGGGTAGCGTAGAGGAAGCTTTACTGTAGTTTGTTGCAGCTCATGGGGAAAGTGTAGCAACCAAATTCATACACAGGAAGATCCCAAAATGTGATAATGCTTTTCTGATGAAGGGCCTAGGCCCGAAACATCAGCTTTTGTGCTCCTGAGATGCTGCTTGGCCTGCTGTGTTCATCCAGCCCCACACTTTGTAATCTCTTTAGTTCAGATTGTATTTGTTTTACCAGAGCCGAATACCGGGCATCAGACTGAACTTGTCTCATCTCTCAGGAATAATGCCAGGGGACACTTTATACCCAGCCAATCGGTCAACTTGGCAAAATGCCGTCACAGTGCTAATGTCATTCACCCTGCGAGCCAGGCTGATCTTTTGGGGACATAGGTTCAAATAATTGGAATTTAAGGCTAATCTCAGTAATGTTGACCATGGCACCTCTTATCAATTCTCATAAAAAACCCCTGGTTTTTAATCTGGTTCTCTAATGCCCTTTAGGGAAGGAAACTGCCATCCTTACCTGGTCTGGCCTACATGTGACTCCAGGCCCACAGCAACGTGGTTGACTCTTAATTGGCATTTGAAATGGCTGAGCAGGATGCTCAGTTCAAGAGGCAATTAGGGAAGGGCAATTAAAAGTACTCCCGCCAGCGACGCCCACATCCCATTAAAATAATTAAAAAGGAGATGGAAACCTGATTTAGAGTCTGAAAGTTGGCAGCCTTGCCACTTAAGAAGGTGATTTCTCAACACGTGCCCTCAACTTCATCATAAATATTTTCATAAATTAACTCGTAGGGTGCAGATGTGAATGGCTGGGCCCAGCATTTGTTGCCTGTCCCTAACTGCCCCTTGAGAAGGTGGGGCTGAGTTGCCATCTTGAGCTGCTGCAGTCCATGTTGATCCACAATGCCCCTAAGGGAGGGAATTCCAGGAATTTGACCCAGCGATAGTGAAGGAGCAGCGATATATGTACAAGTCAGGGTGGTGAGGGGCTCGGAGGGGAATGTACAGGGGGTGGTGTCCCCATGTACCCGCTGCCCCTTGTCCCTGGGTGGAAGTGGCCGTGGGTTTGGAAGGTGCTGCCTGAGGGAGGAGGTCGGTGGCCACGTTCTGATGGGCTCTGGCGATGAACCATGTCCCGTGGGACAGTCCTGCTATTGGCTGTTGTGGGAGCTCACACATCCACTGAGGGTGACCATCGAGCCTGAGTTTAACATCGATTCGAAAAGAGAGCCCCCTCACCCGACAGTGCAGCACAAACCACCCCCCATCACCCCCCCACCCCCCGTCACCCCCGATGACCTCGGGATCAAAGCATCGACACCCTCCAGTCCTGGGGAAGGGATTGTCCAATTTGGAGGGGACTAGGACTGAGCCATGATTGCTACTGTCTGTGTGTGTGTGTGTGTGTGTGTGTGTGTGTGTGTGTGTGTGTGTGTGTGTGTCTGTGTGTCTGTGTGTTTGTGTGTGTGTGTGTCTGTGTGCATGTGTGTGTCTGTGTCTGTGTCTGTGTGTGTCTGTGTGTGTGTGTGCCTCTGTGTGTGTGTGTGCCTGTGTGTGTGTGTGTGTGAGCCTGTGTGTGTGTGTCTGTGTGTGTGTGTCTGTGTGTGTGTGTCTGTGTGTGTGTGTCTGTGTCTGTGTGTTTGTGTGTGCCTGTGTGTGTTCGATTCCTGTCTCTCTGTGATTTCTGGTTCACCCGATGGGCTTTAAAGATGCTGTCTGAGGATCTTTGGTGAATTTCTGCAGCCCACCTTGTAGATGGTACACGCTGCTGCGACCGAGCGTCGGTGGTGATGGGATTGGGATGTTTGTGGATGGGGATCCTGCTCAAGAATTACCAGTGTAATGTGGCATTCCGGGGTGGTGGAAAATTGGCCACTTCATGTGAAAAACCAAATATTAAAAGTCACAACACAGAAATCCATTAACTCCATCATAAATGTCCAAATGCACAAGATCTACACTTCATTTATTGACCCATAGAGTCATATGGCACAGAAACAGACCCTTCGGCCCAACCAGTCCATGCCGACCATAGTCCCAAGCTAATCTAGCCCCACCTGTCTGTTCTTGGCCCCTGTCCCTCCAAACCTTCCCTGTTCATACACTTATCCAAATGCCTTTTAAATATTGTAACTGTACCCACATCCAGCACTTCCTCTGAAAGTTCATCCCACAGGTGACCTACTCTTTGTGTAAAAAAGTTGCCCCTCCCGTCTTTATTAAATATTTCTCATCTCACCTTTAAAATATGCCCCCTAGTCGTGAGCTCCCTCCGCCCTAGGGCAATGGCCTAATGGTATGATCGCTGGACTATTAATCCAGCAACGTAGACAATGTTCTAGAGACCCAGGTTCGAATCCCGCAATGGCAGATGGTGGAGTTTGAATTCAGTAAAATATCTGGAATTAAGAACCTAATGATGACCGTGAATCTATCGACAATTTTTGGAAAAACCCATCTGGTTCACTAATGTCCTTTAGGAAAGGAAACTGCCATCTTTACCTGGCCTGGCCTACACGTGACTCCAGACCCACAGCAATGTGGTTGGCTCTTAACAGCCCTCTGGGCAATTAGGGATGGACGATAAATGCTGCCCTGGACAGTGATGCCCTCATCTTGTGAATGAATAAAGGAAAAAAATTCAGCTTATCCAAGCCCCTCATGATTTTATAAGGTCACCTCTCAGCCCCCTACACTCCAGGGAATAAGTCCCATCTTTTCAGTTTATTTTTATATCTCAAACCCTCCATTCCTGGTGACATCCTGGTAAATCTTTTCTGAACTCTCTCCAGCTTCATAATATGCTGCCTATAGCAGGGAGACCAGAACTGGACACAGGGCTCCAGAAGAGGCCTCACTGACAAACTCAACATGGCGTCCCAACTCCTAGACTCAATGGTCTGAGCAATGAAGGTAAGCGCGCTAGGAGGGGGGCTTACCAATGTTCTGTACAACATCAATATGAAGCTCTTGTGGTACAGTGGCAGTGTTCCTGCCTTTGAACCAGGAGACCCGGGTTTGAGTCCCACCAGCCGCTGAGGTGCGTCATAACATTTTGCAACAGATTAGCTCTGCATCCTTGCATGGAACATTCCAGAAGCTCTACACTGTAGCTTGCACTGAGGCTGTTCCTTGGTGCTAGATACTTACATCCCACAGGCTGTCCAGTTCGGGGCAGAATGGAAAACACTGAGGATCGAAGAGCATTGAATCTGTTAAAAAGTGGGAACAAATCATTCATGTTAGTCCACATGGTCTCCCACCGGATTTATCAGCCAGTTCGCTGTATCACTCTCCCTCTTTACCTCCTTAATCTACCCAGAAACTACCGCGATTGGTAACCAATTTGATCGCCCCCTCTATCTCCCTTTCATTTTTTTGTCACCTATTCCCCCTCACCTCCCAGAGAGACGCACACTGCCCGCCCTCCACCTCCCCCCACCTCCTGATGAGGCCAATCAGCTTCTGGCCCTTCAGAAGAAAGGCATCTGCTTTCAAACAGTGCATGTCGCATCCCGAAGTCTCCCCACCCCTTACCCAACCCTAGGTGGGATGAAGAGGCCGCAACTGGTGGGTGCTGTCACACTGCAGGTAGATGTGCATGACAAGACTCTACAAAAAGCAAGGAGACATTTTGGATTTCTTTTCGGGTGGCGTTGGCTCAGGATTGAGAAGGGCACCGGGAAAATTCACCCCTCACTTCACTAACAGCAGTGCTCCTTAAGATGCCTAACACTGGGCCCACACGATCTTTCCTTTCAGTGAAGATAATGTCTCCTTTGAGACAGGGTCTTTTGATTCTGTGTCTCATCAAGCAATAAAGGTGCTGTCCCTGACTGAATCCTCTCCAGTGCATAATAACTCTGTGTTTTCCCTCCTTAAGGAACAATTACACCTGGGGCAACACTGTTGCTGTTTATCTAATGCACTGGGATGTGGGTAACATGGTACTGAAAGATCTAACAGATATGTCGCTCATTAATATTTCTTCAGCTTGCGCTAACATATTCAGTGATCAAAAGTATCACTTTTCTTCAGGGTCTCAAGTATTTCGGTGCCATAGGCTGTCCAGGTTAATGCTGTGGGAACATGGGTTCAAATCCCACCAGGTCAATAAAGATCCCGGAAGCGCTGGGACTCTCTTCCCTGAAGCTGAGGCATGAACTTATAGATGTTTATAAAATCATGAGGGGCATGGATAAGACAGAGAGCCGTCAGCTCTTCCCCAGGGTGGGGGAATCTAAAACCAGAGGGCCTAGCTTTAAGGTGGGAGGGAAGAGATATAAGAAGGGTGCAGAGCGGAATTTTTTTTCACAAGGAGGGTGCTGAGTGTCTGGAACAGGCTGCCAAAGGTAGAGGTGGAAGTGAGTACAAATTTGTCATTTAAGAAACATTTAGACAAGTGCATGGATGGGATAGGGACCAAATGCAGGCAACTGGGCCTAGTTTAAGTTGTGAAAACTGGACGGCATGGGAAAGTTGGGCTGAAGGGCCGGTTTCCATGCTGTACACTTCTTTGGCTCTGAAAGCGAACCTAACATTGAACATCTAACCCCTAAAGTAAAACAGAGAGCCACAGATGCAAGCAAGCAGAAATGGAGACAGAAATTGCTGGAGAAACTGAGCAGGCCATAGAGTCACAGAAATGTACAGCATGGAAACCGACCCTTCGGTCCAACCCGTCCATGCCGACCCAATATCCTAAATTAATCGGGCCCCATTTGCCAGCATTTGGCCCATATCTCTCTAAGCCTTTTCTATCCATTTACCCATCCAGATGCCTTTTAAATGCTGTAACTGTACCAGCCTCCACCACTTCCTCTGGCAGCTCATTCCATACACGCACCACCCTCTGTGTGAGAAAATAGTTTGGCAGCATCTGTGGAGAGAGAAAGCAGAGTTTAACATTTCAACTCCTTCTACAGAACTGTTAGTTAAAACCCCAGATAACAAGGTGTAGAGCTGGATGAACACAGCAGGCCAAGCAGCATCAGAGGAGCAGGAAAGCTGACGTTTCGGGCCTAGAAGCTTCTTCATTTTTCTCCTGCTCCACACCTTGTTATCTCAGATTCTCCAGCGTCTGCAGTTCCTACGGTTTCCAAATCAGTTAAAAACCCATCTGGTTCACTTCAGAGAGGGAAGGCCTGGCCTCCCTACCCGAAGCAATTGGGGTCGACTCTTGATTGTGGTCTGAGATGGATCGAACTCTGTCCTAGGGGCAATTAAGGGCAGGTACTAAATAGCAGCCTCACCAATGACCCCACCCCCAAAAACACTTTTAAAGAATGAAAAGAATTGCTTCAAGTGGCCCCAGGTACGATGGAGCCTGAGAGTTTTGTACTCCACTATCACTGCTTATGATACAGTAATACCACTATTAAGCTCACACTGACCATGAGATGTAACACAACAGGTCTATCAGACTCTATCACAACTCTATGATGCTATTGGACCCAGTGCAGGTAAATGGGGTTGGTGTGACTTGGTTTTGGTTGGTTAGTACAGACATGTTGGGCCAAAGGGCCTCCTTCTACACTCTACGGGTGGCTCAGTGGTTAGCACTGCCTCCTCACAGCGCCAGGGACCCGGGTTTGATTCCACCCTCGGGCGACTGTCTCTGTGGAGTTTGCACATTCACCCCGTGTCTGCGTGGGTTTCCTCCAGGTGCTCCGGTTTCCTCCCACAGTCCAGGGATGTGCAGGTTGGGGTGGATTGGCCATGGGAAATTACCCATAGTGCCCAGGGATGTGCAGGTTAGGGTGGATTGGCCGTGCTAAATTACCCATAGTGCCCAGGGATGTACAGGTTGGGGTGGATTGGCCGTGCTAAATTACCCATAGTGTCCAGGGATGTGCAGGTTAGGGTGGATTGGCCATGCTAAATTACCCATAGTGCCCAGGGATGTGCAGGTTAGGGTGGATTGGCCGTGCTAAATTACCCATAGTGCCTAGGGATGTGCAGGTTGGGGTGGATTGGCCGTGCTAAATTACCCATAGTGCCCAGGGATGTGCAGGTTAGGGTGGATTGGCCGTGCTAAATTACCCATAGTGCCCAGGGATGTGCAGGTTAGGGTGGATTGGCCATGCTAAATTACCCATAGTGCCCAGGGATGTGATGGTTAGGGTGGATTGGCCATGCTAAATTACCCATAGTGCCCAGGGATGTGCAGGTTAGGGCAGATTGGCCGTGCTAAATTACCCATAGTGCCCAGGGATGTGCAGGTTAGGGTGGATTGGCTGTGCTATATTACCCATAGTGCCCAGGGATGTACAGGTTAGGGTGGATTGGCTGCGCTAAATTACCCATAGTGCCCAGGCATGTGCAGGTTAGGGTGGATTGGCCGTGCTATATTACCCATAGTGCCCAGGGATGTGCAGGTTATGATGGATTGGCCGTGCTAAATTACCCATAGTGCCCAGGGATGTGCAGGTTAGGGTGGATTGGTCATGCTAAATTACCCATAGTGCCCAGGGATGTGCAGGTTAGGGTGGATTGGTCATGCTAAATTACCCATAGCACCCAGGGATGTGCAGGTTAGGGTGGATTGGTTGTGCTAAATTACCCATAGTTCCCAGGGATGTGCAGGTTAGTGTGGATTGGCCGTGCTAAATTACCCATAGTGCCCAGGGATGTGCAGATTAGGGTGGATTGGCTGCGCTAAATTACCCATAGTGCCCAGGGATGTGCGGGATAGGGTGGATTGGCTGTGCTAAATTACCCATAGTGCCCAGGGATGCGCTGGTTAGGGTGGATTGGCTGCGCTATATTTCCCATAGTGCCCAGGGATGTGCAGGTTAGGATGGATTGGCCATGCTAAATTACCCATAGTGCCCAGGGATGTGCTGGTTAGGGTGGATTGGCCATGCTAAATTACCCATAGTGCCCAGGGATGCGCTGGTTAGGGTGGATTGGCTGCGCTATATTTCCCATAGTGCTCAGGGATGTGCAGGTTAGGATGGATTGGCCATGCTAAATTGCCAATAGTGCCCAGGAATGGGTGGGCTAGCCATGGGGAATACAGGGTCAGGCTGGGTCTCTGTGTGATGCTCTTTGGAGGGTCAGTGTGGACTCAATGGGCTAAATGGCCTGCTCCCAAAGTGTACAGATCTTCTGATCAGAGCCAAGAACTGTGAGGTTACAGGAATAGGGTGGGCCTGGGTGAGATGCCCTTCAGAAAGTCGGTGTGGACCTGATGGGCAGAATGGCCTGTTTCCACACTGTAGGGATTACTGAACTCTGTGAGACCCAATGACATTGCAAGCAACAGATCTGTTCGCAAACCCTGCACTGAAATAACTCCACAGAGGCCGGTATCCCATCACCCTTTATTTATTTACACATGGGGCGTCCTTGACACTGATTCAGCTCCCTCAGAGCCAGCTCTCAGAGTGAGCACAACCCCTGACACTCCTGTTTCTATCAGTCAGCCAGGGCTCCCTGATTGGACCAGGTTAACAGCCGCAAACAGGGAATTCTGTGAGGAGCCCCTGGCTGACCTCATTTCAATCCCTTCGGCCACTGTGACTTCAGTTGGAGTCAATGATGCTCTGAGGTTGGAGGAGACAAGTTTACATTCCAAATCATTCCCACCCCTGCCCCCCAACCCCTCAACCCATCCCTTCCCATAAATGATGCTGGAGAAAACTAGCCCCAAGTGACAGCAGGAAATGTATCACAAAACCAGAAGTTGCTGGAGAAACTCAGCAGGTCCGGCCGCGTCTGTGGGGAGAGAAATCAGAGTTAACGTTTCGGGGTCCTCAGGACACTTCCGAAGTAGGGTCACTGGACCCGAAACGTTAAATCTGCCCTCACTTTCTCCACAGATGCTGCCGGACCTGCTGCGTTTCTCCGGCAACTTCTGCTCTTGATTCTGATTCCCAGCACCCGCAACTGTTTTCTCTTTGTTCCGTAAGAACTGTGTGTTCACATCCCTCCATTTCTTCATCCCTCCATATCTCTCTGACCTCATCCTGCTGCAGGATGGTTGCAAGGTCCCCGCTCCGTCTCTTGCCCACCCCCGCGTTCCATTTCCCCACCTTGCGGCCCCCTGGGCCCCCAGGCTCAGGAATTCCACCCCTGAATATCTCCGTCCTCCTTTAAGACCCTCCCTGAAGATCCAATCCTCAACTTCTCCTGATGCAAAAAGCAGGGCACTATGCAAATGCAGGCTTTGTTTCGCTGAGTTTTCGGTTCCGAGAGGGAGCACTGGAGGGGTGGTGGGAAATGGCGTGGGGTTTGATGTGTAACAGTCAGGCTAAAATGGAATAATTCACTCTTTAGTCTCCAGCCGAAGTCCACTGTGCCCCCCACCCCCCACCCCGGGCTGCAGGAAAGACCCCCAGTGCATCGTGTGCGTCAGCGCCAGCCCATGACACCACAGATCAATCTTTACCCCTTCAGTCAGATCCAGCCTGGGTGTGGGATCTTGCTGTGCTTTCTCATTTTGTGACAGTGACCACCCTTCTGAAATACTTCCACCAGATGCAGAGTGCCTTGAGGTGCCCTGAGAGCCCACAGGCGATATATCAATGCAAGGTTTTCTACCTGCCTACAGCTGGTATACGCGAGACACAGGATTGTCGGGGAACTGCATCTCGAAGGAGCCAAAGGACAGAGGGAGAAGACAGCATTGAGGGAAATTTGTGAATGTTCAGTATGTATAAATGATGAATTAGCTCGACACTCAAACCACTCTCTCTCTGCTCACCTCATGATAAGGACACTATCAGCATCTAGTGCCAGGAATACAGCACTGCAGACAGAGAGGACGGAGAGACAACAGGGATCCGGGGAGTGAGAGACACAACGCAGATAGAGAGCAGGGAGGGAGAGAGGCATAGAGAAACACAGACAGAGAGAGGGACCAAGAGATAGAGAGCATGGAGAGAGAGCCTGGAGATAGAGAGAGCATGGAGAGAGAGAGAGAGAGAGAGAGACACAGAGAGCATGGAGAGAGAGAGAGAGAGACACACAGAGAGCATGGAGAGAGCGAACAGGGAGAGAGATACAGAAAGAGAGAGGCTTTGAGAGAGAAGGAAGATACTGAGAGAAAGAGAGAGACAAAGAGAGAGAGGCAGAGAGCAGGGAGAGAAAGCCAGAGAAAGAGATGGATAGAGGCAGAGAAAGAAAGAAAAAGCAGGGAGAGAGAAAGCAAGGAGAGAGTGAGCGAGATAGTAGCACCGACACAGCCCAGGGAGAGAGAGAGCTTGAGGAGCAGAGAGATGTACATGGGGGTGGAGGCGGGTGTGTTACCGCTCAGGATCAGAATGTCAGGTTGCCTTTCAGCGTCATCTCATCACTGTATCATGTGACCCGATGGTCTCTGGGTCTCAGGCTCCTCTTACCCCAGACCCCTCGAAGAACAACATGTTTCTCTGCTGTAAGCAACAGCTTAAAGTGAGCCCAGACCCTTATGTGCCTGAGGGATGTCATATTTGTAAGTAACAGTTAATTGTAATGAATCTCTGTTGAATTCTTCAATACCACAATATCCCCAACAATTTCTTCGGTAACGAGGGATGACTTTACCGATCAAATTGAGCCGGATCCCCGGAGGCAACCTCACAGCAGGGGAGGGCAGGGTAAGAGAGAATGTAAAGAACGGAGAGAGCGAGAAAGGAGGGAATGAGGAACAGAGATGACAGGAAGGACAGGAAGAAAGAGAGAAAGAGGAAGAGTTTGAACATGGAGAGCAGGGAGAGAAAGACATACAGGGGAGCTGGAAATGAGAAATTATAGAGAGCAGGCAGAGACACAGAGAGCAAACAGAGGGTTGGCATGGATTGGCTGGACCGAAGGGCCTGTTCCTGTGCTGTATGACCCTATAACTCTGTTAACAGAGCAGAGCACAGCATCAAAAAACACAAACACAAGATTTAGAGTTTGCTGTAGACAGCAATGGCCAGTGGGGAGAACTGGAGCAGGCAACAGTTTGAGTTCCTTCCCAAAGGAGTTCTTTCTGAAAACAATTTTCTAAAATCTCACCATGGTTTAATCTGCATTTCACTTCTTCCAGTTCCCTCATCGTGTTCTCTAACTCTTCTTCCAACCTTGTGTTTCTGGTATTTGCTTCGGTCAGTAACCTAGAGAGTGAGAGAACTAGTTTGAAAGTTTGAGAGGAAGTGAGGGATGGAGAACCATCAAATACAGCAACAGAGCGATTCAGAGAGAGAGAGTGAGAGAGAGAAAAGAGAGATGGAGAGAGAGAGAGTGAGAGAGGGAGAGAAAGATGGAGAGAGAGAGAGAGGGAGAGAGAGAGAAAACAGAGAGATGGAGAGAGAGGGAGGGAGGGAGAGAGAAAGGCGAGATGAAGAGAGAGAGAGAGAGAGACAGAAAGGGAGAGAGAGAGCACGAGGACTGACTTTGTGTAGAAACTGGAAGGGGACGTTTGTAGAGCTGTTAGCACTAATGTTTATTGCTGTTCCTAATTACCCTCACATATATCATTTGCTTCACAATTGCTGAGAGAGCTGCTAAGAGTCAGGTCCATTGCTGTGAGTGTATTTGCTGAAGTGTACTTGGTGGACAGAATGTACTAGTTTATTGTACTTGGGGCACGCCCTATACTAAATGAAAAGGACCAAAATGCATATCGTAATGCCATAATGGGAGAGGAAATGGAGTCACATGTAGGCCAGACTGGGTAAGGGTGGCAGATTTCCTTCCCCGGAGGGGGCCAGCTGGGGCTATTATGGCAATCGATGATATGGGTCAAGCTTTAAACTCTACAAATTTTTTTGAAAATAAATGTTAAATTTCCAACAGTTCCCTTCGTGAGATTGAAACTATATCTCACGTGATACTAACCTGGGCTTCTCAGTCACCAGGTCGGCAACATTACTGCTTATCCAGGGGGAGCACATCAATTAGCAGCTATGTAGAGAATATAAACTGTAATGGGAGGGGTGAATAGATGCAATTTCATCGAACACCTCCACATAATATAGAAACGCAGAAAATAAGAGCAGGATGAGGCCATTCAGGCCTTTCAGCCTGCTCCTCCTTTTGATAGGGTCACGGCTGATCATCCAGCTCAGTCCCCGTGTTCCTGCTCTCCCCTCCCCCCAATACCCTTTGATCCCCTTAGCTCTAAGAACTATATTTACCTCCTTGAAAACATTCAATGTTTAGGCCTCAACTGCATTCTGTGACAGAGAATCCCACAGGCTTCCCACTCTCTGGGTGTCTTTACCCTGTCTGGCCCTGCTGGAATTTTATAGGTTTCTGCGATTCCCCCCTCATTTTTCTAAACTCCAGGGAGTATAGTCGTAACCAATCAGTCTCTCTCCACATGTCAGCCCTGCTGTTCCAGGAAGCAGAATGGTGAGTGTATTTGCTGAAGTGTACTTGGTGGACAGAATGTACTAGTTTATTGTACTTGGGGCACGCCCTATACTAAATGAAAAGGACCAAAATGCATATCGTAATGCCATAATGGGAGAGGAAATGGAGTTCCTTTAAATAATTATACAGAGCGTACAGAATTACTGTATTTACTGTAAGATGAGAGCTCGCCATTAATGTAATATTGTAAATGAAGGGCATGTAAAGTCACTGAGTATATTGAAGCGGGTGTGACAAACCAGGGACAATGGATACTGGTGTCCTACCTTTCGCTGTTCACGTTTACGGTCTTCATTTCCAGAAGTTCACGGTCAAGAATCTCTCTGCCCTTCAGTACGTCCTCCAGCGCTGACTGCAGCGTGAACAGGATTGACAGATCCAGGGTGGAGATGTCAGGTAACTGCTGAAGCAGATCCTGGAGGCACAAGGGGAGCGGCTTTAGCTGCGGCCATCCGCAAACCCCAGAAAGCTCACTCCCTGCGCCTCCCACCTACTGCTCACACTCGCGAGGACGGCCAAAATGAGCCAGGAGGCCTCTTTCTCTACTGTAAAATTCTACGATTCTGCCTCTCTCTCTCTGCAAATTCTGAAGTCAGAAAAGTTGTAATTTAAAGGCACTGTCTCCCCGCTGTGCTACACTGCCAATGACTAGGAAATGGACCAAACGCAGGCAAGTGGGACTCGATCAGTTGTGAAAACTGGGCAGTGTTGACAAGTTGGGCCGAAGGGCCTGCTTCCATGCTGTAAACTTCTATGACTGTACTGAATAGCAGAGCAGGATGAGGGCCAAATCGCCTACTTCCAATCCAAATTTGTAACGAATGAATACCGTCAGCTTTTTTGGGCCCCACTGCAAAAGACTGCGCTTTCCAGTTAAGTTGTGAAAGAGGTGGGAATGGGGGAGAGGGGAAGGGGAGATGAATTTCCTCCAGCCTCTCTTCCTAAGCCTGACACACGGTCAGCTCACTGCAGGACTCATTCCGGCAACTGCAAACATTCCATCCGAATAAAAATCCTCAGTGTTTTTAAAAACCAGGGCAGGGGGCCATCCCATCTACTCTTGATCAGAGAAAGTCCAACCCAATCCCTGTTTCTGATTTCTCCCTTTGATCACTTCAGCCCCGAGAACAATATCTACCTCCTTCGGGGAAATATTCAATATTTTGTCCTCAACCATTATTTGTGGCAGAGAATTCCACAGGCTCCCCACCCTCTGGGTAAAGGCATTTCTCCTGAGTAACTCACACTCACAGGCACACACACACAAACACACACACGCACACATTCACACACACAAACACACACACGCACACATTCACACACACAAACACATTCACACACACAAACACACACGCGCACACATTCACACACACAAACACACACGCGCACACATTCACACACACAAACACATGCACACACACACAAACACACGCACACACACATTCACACACATGCGCACACATTCACACACGCGCGCACACATTCACACACACAAACACACACACAGACACACACACGCGCTCACACACACGCATTCACACATAGACACACACACACAAACAGACACACACGTGCTTACATGTGCGTGCACACACACATGCTCACACACACACACACACACACACACACACACACACACACACACACACACACACACACACACACACACACACACACACACGGGTGTGCCCGCACTCCAGCAGGGATCAGGCCTGCTGAGCCAGGCAGGAATATGGCAGAGTGAGTACTCCTACCCTGACATGCATGCTGGAGTCCAGTTGGTTGGGATTGACTGTACAGCCCGTCACTCCCGCAGCATCTCTGCAGTCGCCCTGTCTGGGAAGAGGGAAATCCACGTTATTCTGAAGTTTGCACCACATTCCCGATGGAGCGGTGGAGAAGTGCAGTTGGCCTGGCTCTCCCAGTACCCAGGAGGGTGGTAGCAATGAGGTGGCTGTTGAGGCTCACTGCGGAGTGCGGCACTTGCTCAGTGCCTAAGGTGCCGGGTTCAAGCCCTGCTCCAGGATCTGAGTGGGGAAGTAAGCCAGGATTCATGGCCCAGTGTCATGCTGAATGGTCAGTGATTCCATGATAATGGGAACTGCAGATGCTGGAGAATCCAAGATAATAAAATGTGAGGCTGAATGAACACAGCAGGCCCAGCAGCATCTCAGGAGCACAAAAGCTGACGTTTCGGGCATGGACTCCTCTCTGATGAAGGGTCAAGGCCCGAAACATCAGCTTTTGTGCTCCTGAGATGCTGCTGGGCCTGCTGTGTTCATCCAGCTTCACACTTTATTATCTTGGTCAGTGATTCCCATCACTGCAGATCCACCCATCACAGGGAAGTATAAGATCCCTGAGGATGCTCTTCTGTGTGCGAGCCTACATTTAACTTCCTGGTTGGACAGCTGACTGACCGTATCCCTGCTCCTTATGGGATCTTACAGTTTACTCCCTTTCCCTGGTGGATGGTGAGCCTTAAACCATGGCTGTCTGCTGCTGGCACAGCAAGATCCCACTGGTAAGAATAAGCATCGACACAGCGAAACTCTGCCTTAAACTGGGGTGTTAAAATCCAAAGCCAATTTTACAGTGACACCGATTCCAGATTCTTAATCCCAATCTGCTGAATTTGGGAGGGATTTGAAGCCTCACGCTGTGGACCTGAGAGCACAGGTGAAATGAAGTGGGGCAAACTGTAAATCTTTCTCTGTCTCTTTATGTAGAGGGATGCTGCCGAATCCTCTGAGGTTTTTATTTCCACATCATTTCCTCAATTCCTGCCCCCAAAATACAAGTTGGAATTCCTACCTGGGTATCTCTTACCTGATTGTGGAAAATGCAAATCCTGCGAATGGAAGGTGAGTTCCAGGAAAGACACCACAGGGCATTGGCTCTGAAGGTCCCTGGTGGAAAATGAGTCAAGAGGTTTTGATTTGATACAATCCATTACTGTCACATGCACCGAGATACAATGAAAAGTTTTGTTTTGTGTACTAACTAGACAAATTATACCCTACATCAGGGCAAGAGAACAGAATGCAGTATGTAGTGTTACAGCTACAGAGAAGGTGCACAGAAAGAGCATGGAGGCCCATTCCCTGATAACAGCAGGGAAGAAGCTGTAGAAGGGCCCAGGCCCAAAACATCAGCTTCCCCGCTCCTTTGGTGCTGCTTGGCCTGCTGTGTTCATCCAGCTCCACACCTTGTTATCTTGAATTTGTCGGTACACATTTTCAAACTTTCGTATCTTCTGCCCAATGGAGGAGGTGGTGGAGAGTATAACTGGGGAGGGAGGGGTCTTTGATGATGTTGGCAACCTTCCCAAGGCAGTGGAAAGTGAGGATGGAGTCAGTGGATGGGAGGCTGTTGTGTCGGATGGTCTGGGCTCTGTTCATAACTCTCTGTAATTTCTTGTGATCCCTGGGCAGAGCTGTTGCTGTATCATGCTGTGATGCATCTGGATGGCATCTATGAGAACTAGTAACACCTTTAGACTGTGGGAGGAAACTGAAGGAATCCCACACAGGCACAGGGAGAATGTGCAAACTCCACGCAGACAGAGGGAGGAATCGAACCTGGGTCCCTTGTGCTAGCAGTGCTAACCACTGAGCCACCGTCCGCCCCCAGGCTGTGTGTTCATGACAGTAAACAAGATGCACAGTCACCGTTATTGAGATTAGCTCTCAGTTCCAAATTTTATTAATTTTTATCAGTTACTCTGGTGGGATTTGATCCCAGAAGGTTATCCTGAACAAACTAGCCCAGAGATATGACCACGATATTCTATCTCCTCCACATTATTCCTTGTATTACAGTACTGAGTTCCACATTTCAAAGGCGTTCTCTTACCCATAAGGGGCAATCACCTTTGCACGTCTCTGTCCAGTCCCCGAAAGGATGTTCGATCTTTCAATAGGATCTCCCGTGATTCTCCACCACTGGAATAAACATGGGCCCAACCTACTCAACCTTTGCCCATGGCAAAATCCCTCACTACCCAGGATCGGCCTCATGAGGCATCGCTGGACTGCCTATTCTAGCACTGGAGAAACTTTAAACAACATAGGTCCTCGGAATCAGGGTCACCGGCGGGAGATGGGAATGTTGGATTTGAAACGCAAGCAAACCGGCCATGATCTTACCGAGGGACACAGCAGGCTCCAGGGGTTTGGGGCGGTGGGGTAGTTGTTTCAGAGATAGTAGGAACTGCAGATGCTGGAGAATCTTAGATAATATGGTGTAGAGCTGGCTGAACACAGCAGGTCAAGCAGCATCAGAGGAGCACGAACGCTGACGTTTCAGGCCTAGGACCTTCTAGCCAACCAATGGGGCAGCATGGGGGCTCAGTGGTTAGCCCTGCTGCTTCATAGCACGTGGGACCCAGGTTCGATTCCACTCTGAGGCAACTGTCTATGTGGAGTTTGTCCGTTGTCCCTGTGTCTGCGTGGGTTTCCTCCTGCAGTCCAAAGATGTGCAGGTTAAGGTGGATTGGCCATGGGAAATGCACAACTGTGGGGATGGGGTGGGGGCCTGAGTCTGTTTGGGATGCTCTTCAGATGGTTGGAGTATGGGCCAAATGGTCTGTTTCTGCATTGTGGAGATACTATGATTCAATCAGCACCCTTTTGTCCTGTAATGCATTTTGGAACATAGAACCGTACAGCACAGGAACAAGCCCTTCGGCCCACCATTCCTGTGCTGGCCATGATGCCATTCTAAACTAATCCCATCTGTTTGGAAATCATCCTTATCCCGCTATTCGCTCCCTGTTTGTGTCTCTGTCTAAATGCCTCTTAAACATTGCTATCCTATCTGCTTCTACCACCTCCCCTGGCAGCACATTCCAGGCACCTACCACCCTCTGTGTAAAAAACTTGCCTCGTACATCTCTTTTAAACTTTCCCCGTCTCCCCTTAAACCTCTGCCCCTCCCTAGCATTTGACATTTCCACCCTGGGGAAAAGGACTCTGACTATCCATCCTGTCCGTGCCTCTCATAATTTTACAGACTTCTAACAGGTCGCCCCTTAGCCTCTGATGCTCTAACGAAAACAATCCAAGTTTGTCCAACCCCTCCTGATCGCTAATGCACTCCAATCCAGGCAACATCCTGCTAAATCGCTTTTGCACCCTGTCCAAAGCATCCACACCCTTCCTACAGCGTGGTACGCAGAGCTGCACACAATACTCCAAATGTGTCCTAACTAAACTCTTGTACAGCTGCAACATAACTTACCAACATTTATACTCAATGTCCCTGTCTGATGAAGGCAAGTATGCTGAATGCTGACCACCTTATCCATCTTCAGGGAGCTACGGACTTGGTCCCCAAGATCCCTCTGTATATCAATGTTCCTAGGGGCCCTGCCATTTACTGTACACTTTCCTGTTGCATTTGGTCTTCGCAAGCTCACGCTGGTCTGGATTAAACCTTGTCTGCCATTTCTCTGCCCAACTTTTCAACTGATCCACATCCTGCTGCATCCTTTGACAACCTTCCTCACTATCCACGACTCCACCGATCTGCATCATCTGAACATTTACTTATTCGTCCACCTACACTTTCATCCAAACCACTTACATCCAAACAAACTGAGCTGCCAGTACTGAGAGTCCTGAAGAAGGGTCCTGACCCGAAATGACCTCTCCCCTGACGGTCCCTGATACTGCTGTGTTCCTCCAGCTCCACACTGTGTTGGCTCCCAGCACTGATCCTTGCAGAACATCAGTGGCCATATTGTTGGGATCGATTGAAATTTGGCATTCTTGCATGGGTCCTGATGTGTGCCTCAATGGAAGATATGTTTAAAAAAACCTCAGTGCCATTTCTGTCTGTTGACTGCACACCTGTCCCCTGAGCATGAAACCATCAACGAAAACAAAGATAAGGAAGAGAATAAAACATGCCTGAGAAAGGACCGGACTGCTGAAATTCTCATCTTCCACGTCAAAATTCGAGGTGTCCGTGCAACTGGTGATTGTTGGAATGAAAGGGGGCTCAGTCCGATCGATGAAGTCCCAATCAATGCCCCTGAAGAACGCGTGCCCCTTTAGGTCCCCGACTCCATTCTGTCCCAACCTCTCCTCCCTACTGCAAACCAGACCCTGGATAAAGGCCCTCGCCTCATCAGACACTTCAGGAACGGAGTCCGGGAACTGAAGACAGTCCTGAGGGCATTTTGGGAAGAAAATATGGAGGTTATTGAAGCCTGAGGAACGTGGGGAGGGGAGAGAGTTAATCACCAGTTTTTGCATTCAGTGGTAACTGGCATGAATTATTGAAGTCCTGAACATCTGGTTCGTCAACTCCAGTTCATCCAGGTCCCGGAGATACCCTACAGGGAAGGCGTGGAAGCATTGGAAAAGGTGCAAGATGAGATTGGAATGCCTGGAATGGAGGGAAGGTCTTACAAGTTCTAGAACGATGAAGGATGAGAGGTAACTTGATAGAGGTGTACAAAATGATCAGAGGAATAGATAGAGTGGACAGCCAGAGACTTTTTCCGAGGGTGGAGGTAGCTATTATGAGGGGGCATAGTTTTAAAGTGAGTGGAGGTAGATATAGGGGAGACGTCAGAGGTAGGTTCTTTACTCAGAGAGTGGTCCGAGTGTGGAATGCATTGCCGGAGAGGGCAGTGGAATCAACCTCATAGGGGCATTTAAGCGGCTATTAGATAGGCATATGGATGATAGTATAAGGTAGGGGTGGAGGTTAGACAGACCTTAGGATTAGGGTAAAAGTTCGGCACACATTGTGCTGTACAGTTCTATGTTCTTAAGCTTTCTCACAATCTGTTGTCACTAACACCTTACGCGACATATTCCTACCAGCTCCTCCCACAGAAAGTCAGGGACTGAGAAAGATTATGGCTTTTGAGGGTCGGTCACCAAACCTCTTCCCCATCTCATGAACTTTACCAAGTACCCGACAGGATTGTTCAAAACAAAGTGGAGGCAGAATTTCCTGCTCCTCATAATTTCACCTCCTGGGCAGTGTCCCGGCAGTCGCACACCAATTCTACGGCTATGGAAACATAGCTAAACATCACCAAACCCCAAATCACAGGCAGATGCAAACAGCTTAAAGCTGACAGAGTGGCTCAGTGGTTAGCACTGCAGCCTCACAGCGTCAGGGACCCAGTATGATCTCACCCTCGGGTGACTGTTTGTGTGGAGTTTGCACATTCTCCCTGTGTCTGGGTGGGTTCCCTCTGGGTGCTCTGGTTTCCTCCCACAGTCCAAAGATGTGCATATTGCGTGGATTGGCCATGTTAGATCATCCAATAGCGTGCAGGTTAGGTGGACTAGCCGTGGGAAATGCAGGGATGGGTGAGTCTGTGTAGGATGCTCTTGGAGGGTCAGTGTGGACTTGATGGGCCAAATGGCCTGTTTCCATACTGTAGGCAGTTTATGATTTAGGGCAGGAGCTAGGCTGTTGGGCATCACTCACCAAGCTATCCAACCAACTGAGCTACCATCACCAGCACCAAACCCACCTCCTCCCCGATTTCTCGAATATAAGATTCTCAGTTATAACACACTCTTCATGCCTTCTCTCATCTCTTGTAAAATTAAGATACTGCTGACCTGAATCAAACACAGAAAGTGCTGGAGAAACTCAGCAGGTCTGGCTGTGAAGAGAGAGAGAAAACAGTCAACATTTTGAGTCCAGCATGACCTTGCTTATGATAGTGCCATCTCTCTCCTCTTCTCTGAGATAGATTCAGAGAACCCCTACAGTGTGGAAACAGGCCCTTCAGCCCAACAGGTCCACACTGACCATCAGAGCATCCACCCAGACCCATTGCCCTATCATCCACCTAATCTACACATCCCTGGTCACTCTGGACAATTTAGCACGGCCAATCCACCCTAACCTGCACATCTTTGGGCTGTGGGAGGAAACCGGAGCACTGGAGCAAATCCACACAGAAACAGGGAGAATGTGCAAACTCCACACAGACAGATCCCCGAGGGTGGGATCGAACCCTGGTGCTGTGAGGCAGCAGTGAACCACTGAGCCACTGTGCTGTCCTGTCAGAAACAGTGAAGGGTAGGGCTGGTAACATTAAGGAACAATGGAAGAATAAAGATATTGAGGTTCTATTCAAGAATAAGGGATAATTTTTTTAGATGTAGACAACTTGGTTCAATTGGATCTCTTAATCAATATGAAGAGTGTAGGGGCATTCTTAAGAGAGCAATTAGGAAGGCAAAGAGGGCGTATCAGATAACATTGGCAGATAAAGTTAAGGATAATCCAAAGAGATTCTACAAATACATTAACAACAAGAGGGTAATGAGAGAGGGGTAGGGCTTCTTAAGGATCAAGCCAGGTCATCTTTGTGGTGAACACAAGGAGATGGGAGAGATACTAAATTCATGTTTCTCAATGAATATTTTCTGAAGAAGGGTTCTGAACCAAAACGTCAGCTTTCTTGCTCCTCTGATGCTGCCTGTCCTGCTGTGTTCCTCCAGTTCCACAATGTGTGATCTCTGACTCCAGCATCAGCAGTTCTTACTGTCTCTAAATGAAAATTTCACTTTGGTTTTTACCGTGGAGAAAGATATAGAGTCTAGAGAGTGCAGAGAAATAAACTTTGATGTTTTAAAAACAGTTCTCATTGCAGAAGAGGATGTTTGGGGTGTTTTGGAGAATGTAAAGGTGGATAAATCTGATCTAATGTATCCCAGAACATCATGGCAAGGGAGTAAATTACAAGGTCCCTTTGCAGAAACATTTGCATCAAGTATAACTATGGGTGAGGTGCCTGATGGCTGGAGGGTGGCTAATGTGGTATCTTTGTTTAAGAGAGGTTGTAAGGAGAAACCAGTGAACTATAGACCTGTGAATGTCATTTTAGCCGTGACTAAATTGTTAGAAGTAATTATAAAAGCTAGGATTTAGAGAATTGATTGGGGATAGTCAGCGTGGTTTTGTGTGAGGAAAATCATGTCTCACCAACTTGGTTGAGTTTTTTGAAGAAATTACCAAAAGGATTGATGATGCCAGAGCTGGAGACATTGTTTATTTGGATCTTAGTAAAGCCTTTGACAAGATTCCGCAGGGTGGACTAATTAGTAAGGTTCGGTCACATGGGATTCAGGGTGAGCTTTCCAATTGGATACGTAATTGGCTTAACGGCAGGAGACAGAGTAATGTTGGATGGGTATTTTTCTGCCTGGAGGCCTGTGACCAGTGGTATTCTAAAGAGATCGGCTCTGGGTCCTCTTTCACTTGTCATTTATATCAATGATTTGGATGAGAATATAGAAGGCTTGGTTAGTAAGTTTGCAGATGGAACCAAAAATTGGTGGTATAGTAGGCAGTGAGGAAGCTTTTTCCTTGCTCATTCATTTATTCATGGGATGAGGGCATCTCTGGCCAGGGCAGCATTTATTGCCCAACCCGATTTGCCCCACAGGGCGGTTAAGAGTCAATTGCATTGCTATGGGTCTGGCATCACATGTCGGCCAGACCAGGTAAGGATGGCAGTTTCCTTCCCTAAGGGACATTAGTGAACCAGATGGGCTTTTCCCCGAAAAGTCAACAATGGTCATCGTTAGATTCTTAATTCTAAATATTTGTTGAATTCAAATTTCCCCATTTTGATTTGAACCTGGGTCCCCAGAGCATTATTTGGGTTACTAGGTAAATCGTTCAGCGATAATACCACTAGACCATTGCCTTCCCTTTCTAAGGCTATAAAGGGATCTTCATCAAATGGGTCAATGGGCTGTAAAATGACTGAAGGAGTTCAATCTGAATAAGTGCAAGGTGTTGCATTTTGGTGCAACAAACAAGGGTAGGGCTTGTACAATCAATGGAAGGTCCTCGGGTCATGTTGTAGAACAAAGGGACCTCAGGGTACAGCGATATAAATTCTTTAAAGTTTGCATCACACAATGGGCAGGGCGGTTAAAAATGTGTTTGTCACACTTGCCGTCATTGCTCAGTCCCCTGAGTGTAGGAGCTGGGACGTCATGTTGAGGTTGTACAGGACGCTGGTGAGGCCGCTTCTGGAGCACTGTGCCCAGTTCTGGTCTCCCGGTTGTAAGAAGGATATTATCAAACTGGGGAGGTTTCAGGGGAGATTTACCAGGATGTTGCCAGGTATGGAGGGTTTGAGCTATAAGGAACAGCTGAATAGGCTGGCGTTTTCATCACTGGAGCACAGGAGGTTGAGAAGTGACCTGATTGAAGTTTATAAAATGATGAGAGATATAGATAGAGTTGATGGTGATTTGTCTTCTCCCTGGGATGGAGGATTTCAAGACTTTAGGGCCCGATTTAAAGGTGAGAGGAGAAAGATTTTTTAAAAATCATGGGGGGAGAATTTTTTAACACAGAGGTGGTTGGCATGTGGAATGAACTTCCTGATGGGGTGGTGGGTGTGGGTACAGTTACAATGTGTAAAAGACATTTGGATAAGTACATGAATAGGAAAGGTTTGGAGGGAGATGAGCCGGGCAGGTGGGACTAGTTTGGGGCTATGGACTGGTTGGACCAAAGGGTCTGTTTCTGTGACTTTGAAAGGCCCAGAGAGTTTGCACCAACCAAAAACCCACCGTGTCTCTAACCCAATTGTTTTGTTACCAGGACTTTGGCCCATCGCCAAAGCATGGGGGTGTGCCCTGTTACTCCACAGTCTCACCCTTGTTGCTCACCCTGTGGTTGAGAATCTTCCCGTAGGTTTCAGTCAGGGAGTCAGCGTAGAAGGGGGTCTGCCCAAAAAGCATCTCATAGGAGCAGATGCCGAGCGACCACCAGTCACACTCTGGGCCGTACATCACTGAAGGGTCTTCCACGGACTGCAGGATCTCCGGGGCGATGTAGTCAGGCGTACCCACAGCAATGGCCGACCGTACCTGGAAGGAAAGTGCACAGGGTGAGGGATGTGGGATTGCCAACCCTCCAGAATTTCCCCGGAGAATTCAGGAATTAAGGATGGATCAATGGCATTTACATTTACCGCCCCTCCCCCTAACTGCTCCGAGGGGTGAGCCGCCATCTTGAACCGCTACAGGCCATTTAGTTTAGAGACATCCACGACACTGTTGGGGAGGGAATTCCAGGATTTTGACCCAGCATTCCTTAAGGAAATGACCGATATATGTCCAAGTTGGGTCGGTGAGTTTAGCCTGAGCCATACTCTGAGGGAGTGCGGAAACTATGGGAGTGTCGATGCTCACCATTAGATTCTGAATTCCACTTTTTAAAAAATTGAATTGAAATCCCATCATTAGGGAGTTGATGGCCTAGTGGCTTATTGTCACTGTTAATCCAGAGACCCCAACACGTCAGCCTTCCTGCTTCTCTGATGCTGCTTGGCCCTGCTGTGTTCATCCAGCTCTACACCTTGTTATCTCAGATTCTGCAGCATCTGCAGTTCCTACTATCTCTAACCCCAAGTGATGTCCTGGCTCAAATCCTGTCATAGCAAGATGGTGGAATTTCAATCCAATAAGAATCTGGAATTAAGAGTCTAATGATGCTAATTTTCAGGAGAAAAGAGCCCAATCTGGTTCAGTAATGCCCTTTAGGGAAGGAAACTGTCATCCTTACCTGGTCTGGGTCTACATGTGACTCCAGGCCCGCAGCGATGTGGTTGGCTCTCAATCTGGGATGGGTGACAAATACTGCCCTGGTTAATAGTGCCCTCATCCTGGGAATGAATTTTTTCAAGATTCAGTTCCTCTCACAATTAGTACAAACCTTCTGCTATCTTTCTTAATTACTTGCTCATGCCTGCATGCTAACCGAGGAGCCTGCAGTGATGTCAGGCTAATTTGTTCTTTAAGGCTCAGCCCAGCTCGGCTGCGCCGATGAACAGTTTAAGGAAATGTGGCGTCTGTACTTACCTGGCCGTTAATTCCCATTCGGAGACAAGAGCCAAAGTCTGCCAGCTTGATGTGACCATTCTCATCCATAAGGATATTATCTGGCTTCACATCTCTGAGAAGACATTACAGATCACGTGACAACCAGAGTTTTGAAACCAAACAGCTTTTTCCTTCCCATGTGTGCTCGGAGCTTGACAAAATGAGATTTTTGTGGTGCCTATCTTTCAGCGTTTTAATTTCTTTCCCTGTGTTTCTGGGTTAAATCCCGAAACCCGACTGGGATGGCACGGTGGCTCACTGGTTAGCGCTGCTGCCTCACAGCACGGGGGACCCAGGTTCGGTTCCACCCTCGGGGCGACTCTCTCTCTGTGGAGTTTGCACATTCTCCCTGTGTCTGTGCGGGTTTGTTCTGGGTGCTCCTCCCACAGTCTAAAGATGTGCAGGTTAGGGAGTATTGGCTGTCCTAAATTACCCTGCAGTGTTCAGGTCTGTGTAGATCAGGTGGGTTATATGGGGTTATATCTGAGGACTTGTTGGGCTGAAGGGCCTGTTTCCACACTGTAAGGTTTCCATGATGATGAAAACTCATCTTCCTGAAATTAAGATCGAACCTTGTCGAAGCCACTGGAACCGCACGTTAGTGAACCCTCACTGAGCCACTGTGCTACGCTATTGATTGTTGTGTTGAGAGACTGTGCCTCACCCAGGTTCCCGATCTCCATTGGCAAGGTGAGACAGGAAGAGATGTTCGACCGTGGGATGGAACCTGGGACTGTCCTGTCTATGGTCACTGTACTAGCAATATGAAACACCCAGACTAAAGCTTGGGGGATCTGAAATAACAAGGTGCAGAGCTGGATGAACACAGCAGCCAAGCAGCATCAGAGGAGCAGGAAAGCTGACGTTTCGGGCCTAGACCCTTCATCACTGGCCTAGGCCTAGGCCCAAAACGTCAGGTTTCCTGCTCCTATGATGCTGCTTGGCTGCTGTGTTCATCCAGCTCCACACCATATTATCTCAGGTATCTCTAAAGCCTGGGGGATGTGGGATCAAATCCCACCACGGCAGATGGCAAAATTTGAATTCAGTAACCAAAACAATCTCTGGAATTCAAAGCTAGTCTATTGGCAACAATGTAAGATCGGAATAAGAGATCCACTCAGCCCTTCGAGCCTGCTTCCCTATTCCATATGGTCACAGTTGATCTCAACTCCACATTCCTGCATATTCCACCTGGTAACCTCTTACCCCATTGCCCATTATTGTAAAAGCCCATCTGGTTCACTAAGGTCGTTTAGGAAAGGAAATCCACCATCTTTACCCAGCCTGGCCTACATAGGGGTGTCATCCTTGTAACAAGGTCAGCCAGGGGGACCCCGTAGAATGTGAGTTCCCTGATTGGGGCTGTTAATCTGGCCCAGTCAGGGAGCCCTGGCTGACAGATATGAACAGGAGTGTCAGGGGTTGTATTCACACTGAGAGCTGGCTCTGAGGGAGCTGGATCAGTGTCAAGGACTCTTCACGTTTGTAAATAAAGGGTGATGGGATACTGACCTTTTTGGAGTTATTTCAAGGGAGTTAATGGTTTATTGAACGGAATTCTGTTTGGTTGATAACCGTCAGGTGTCCACTCACTGCCCCCACAGAGGGGCCCATGCATATCTTGCTCTGCCCCTCTCCTTTGACTGTGGAGCCATAGCACAGTACAACACAGAAACAGGCCCTTCGGCCTACGATGTCGCGCCAAACATGACACCAAATTGAGCCAATCCCTTCTGCCTGCCCTTGGTCCACATCCCTCCATTTCTTGCATGTCATAATGGTGAAATGGTCCACCGGTAGAAACATAGAAGATAGGTGCAGGTGTAGGCCATTCGGCCCTTCAAGCCTGCTCCACCATTCAATAGGGTCACGGCTGACCATCCAACTCAGTCCCCCGTTCTTGCTTTCTCTACATATGACTCCAGACCCACAGCAACGTCATTGGTTCTTAACTGCCCTCTGGGCAATTAGGCAATAAATTCTGAGCCCATTACCTGTGAACAATTTTTTTTTTGCATAAATCTCAGTATTGCCTCTGAGTTCTTCTTGAGTTTTACCTGCCCATAAGTCACCAACTTTGACCTTGCGGCTCCCATTCCTGCTCCCTCACTGTCTCTTTCCCTCTTTCTCTTTCTCTCTTTCTCATTCTCTCACTCTCACTCTCTCTTCCTGTCTCTCTCTTTCTCTCTCTCTCTCATTCTCTCTCTCTCTCTCACTCTCTTTCTCTCTGCCTCTGTCTCTCTTTCTCTCTCTGCAGCCTTCACATAGATCAATCATCTCTTGCCTTCACCTGTCCCCAGGGGGTAGGGGGTGGTATTAGTCCCTGCCTGGGGTAAAGACAGAAAGACCAGAGAGAGTATTGCATTGTCGGAGACGGCAGCCTTTCGAAGGAAACACAAAGGTGGGGATTTCAATCTACCTTCTTGAGATGGGGAGCCAACAGAGGAGATCCCTGTAGCCACTATGCTCAATGAGGACAAGGCCAGAGTTTCTCTAAGCCCACATTTACCCAAATATTTTCCGGGTCAGAAAAGTTATTGCACACCTCTGCGGCAAGTGAGACTTGAAACTGGATCTCCAGACCCCGAGGTAGGAACACTACCACCTTAACACAAGACCCCTCAACATTTATTCCAACGTCAACAAAAAAAATCACTTTAAGACAGCTGGCTCTGGAATCTTGCTTTGCACAAATATACAGCAATGTTTCCAGTTTCGTGACAGCTCTTCAAAAAAGAAAGAAGGTACTTATCCTTGGCATGAGGTGGGATAAGGTGCTATGAAAATGCAAGTTAAGGCTGTCCACATGATATATTTCATACCGAAGAAGGTGTTTGATGCACTTGCCTTTATTGGTCAGTGCTTTGAGTGTCAGAGTTGGGAAGCCGTGTTGCAGCTGTACAGGACATCGGTGAGGACACCTTTGGAAAACTGCGTTCAGTTCTGGTCTCCCTGCTATAGGAGGGATGTTGAAAGGGCTCAGAAAATATTTATGAGCATGTTGCCAGGGCTGGAGGGTTTAAGCTACAGGGAGAGGCTGAATAGGCTGGGGCTATTTTCCCTGGAGCAACAGAAGCTGAGGGGTGACCTTATAGAGGTTTATAAAATCATGAGGGGCATGGATAGGGTGAATAGTCAAGGTCTTTTCCCCAGGGTGGGGGAGTCCAAAACTAGAGGGGCATAGGTTTAAGGTGGGAGGGGAAAGATTTAAAGGGGACCTATTTCACACAGAGGGTGGTGCGTGTATGGAATGAGCTGCCAGAGGAAGTGGTGGGGGCTGGTACAGTTACAGCATTTAAAAGGCATCTGGATGGGGACATGGATAGGAAGGGTTTAGAGGGATATGGGCCAAATGCTGGCAAATGGGACTGGATTAATTTAGGATATTGGGTCGGCATGGACCGAAGCATTCATTTCCATGCTATATATCTCTATGGCTCTAGGAAGCTAATTACTTCCTCAGAAGGCTAAGGAAATTCAGCATGTCCACTAGACACTTATCAATATTTTTAGATGCACCATAGAAAGCATCCTGTCCGATTGGATCACAGCGTGGTACGGCAACGACTTTTCCCAATTCCGCAAGAAATTACAGAGAGTTGTGAACACAGCCCAGACCATTAGAAAAACCAGCCTCCCATCCACTGACTCCATGTACACTTCCCACTGCCTCGGGAAAGCAACCACCATCATCACAGACCCTTCCCCACCCCAGTTACAATTTCTTCTGCCTTATTCCATTGAACAGGAAATGTAAAAGTTTGAAAACACGTACTAACAGATTCAAGAACAGCTTCTTCCCTGCAGTTATCGGAGCTTCTGAATGGAGCTCTCATGCTGTAAATTTAATGTTGATCTCACTTTGTGTGCACCTTCCTGTAACATTTTACTCCTCGCCCTGTTCTGTTACCCTAATTCACTTGGTATGGTGTGATCTGCCTGTACTGTACACAAAACAAAGCTTTTCACTGTGACCAGGTATACGTGACAAAAATAAATCAAATCACGTGACGGCCAGCGGACTCTCACCGGTGGATGAAGCCAATCTCATGGACGGAGTCTATTGCCAGAGCCAGCTCTGCCAGGTAGAACTGGGCCATAGTTTCTGGGAAGCGATCGCCGAACCTGCTCATCAATGTCAGGAAGTCTCCACCAGCATAGTGATCCATGATGAAATACTGAGAAAGGGGGAGAGCCAGAAAAATTACGTAGAATCCTTTCTCTAAAAGCAGGCATCAACAATAAAGAAAGGTCTTTGGAACACAATGTGGTGTCCTATAGCAGGCAAGTTACTGCTTTAGGACAAGGAAGCACATTATCACAGGATGTACATAACAACAAGGAACAACAGTGAGCCACTCGGCCCTTCCAGCCTGCTCCCCCAATTGAATAAGATCGCAGCTGATCTGATTTTAACCTCAGCTCCACAATCCTGTATATCCCCCTGCCCGATCATCCTTCACTCCCCCCTTGGGTCATCATGAATCAGTCTCCCTCAGCCTTAAAAATTTCGAACAATTCACATCCACTGCCTTTAGATGAAGGCAATTCCAAAGACTCACAACTCCTCAGGAAAAAAATATTTCCCCGTCTCCGTTTATAAATGGGCACCGCCCCCCCTCGCCTTATTTTTAAACAGTGACTCCTCGTTCTAGATTCTCCCACAAGATGAACCATCCTTTCCACATCCACCCAGTCAGGAACCCCCTCAGGATCATTGATGTTCCAATTCAGTCACCTCCAACTCTCCCAAACTCCAGAGGATACAGGCCCAGCCTTTCCTCAAAAGGAAATGCACTCATTCCAAGGATTAGTCTGGTTAACCTTCTCTGAACTGCTTCCACTGCATTAACATCCTTCTGTAGGAACAGTGAACAGTCCTGTACACAGTCCTCCTGATGCTCGGTGTAACTGAAGCATCCCCTCCCCACTCTCTCGCATTCGGTTCCCCTCCCAATAAACCACCACATTCTATGAGCTTTCCTGATTACTTGCTGTACCTGCAGACCAGCCTTCTGTGATTCATGCACTAGGACACCCAGATCCCTCTGCATCCCAGGGCTCTGCAACCTCTCGCCAATCGATAATGTGTTCGTTTTCCCTCTTTCTGCCAAATGCCCACTTTCACACATGTGCCAGATCTTTGCAGGTAGTGGGACATCATATGACTCGAGTGAGAGCAAGGGCACACTCATCTTTATGGAAAGTCAAGATTCCTATGGAAGTTGTCATTGTTCATTACATTTGTAAATGAAAGGGTATATTTTTAATTCTGGTCCAGCTAACTCTGTTGAATTTTAGTAAACAACTCAACAGGACCCAGAAAGATTGAGCATAATGGCACTAAACAACTGCACCTCCCAGTCGCAAACCATTTCCACTCCCCCTCCCATTCTCTTGATGACACGTCCATCATGGGCCTCCTGCAGTGCTACAATGATGCCACCCGAAGGTTGCAGGAACAGCAACTCATATTCCGCCTGGGAACCCTGCAGCCATATGGTATCAATGTGGACTTCACCAGTTTCAAAATCTCCCCTTCCCCTACTGCATCCCTAAACCAGCCCAGTTCGTCCCCTCCCCCCACTGCACCACACAACCAGCCCAGCTCATCCCCTCCACCCACTGCATCCCAAAACCAGCCCAGCTCGTCCCCTCCACCCACTGCATCCCTAAACCAGCCCAGTTCATCCCCTCCCCCCACTGCACCACACAACCAGCCCAGCTCGTCCCCTCCCCCCACTGCATCCCTAAACCAGCCCAGCTCATCCCCTCCACCCACTGCATCCCAAAACCAGCCCAGCTCGTCCCCTCCCCCCACTGCATCCCAAAACCAGCCCAGCTCATCCCCTCCACCCACTGCATCCCAAAACCAGCCCAGCTCATCCCCTCCACCCACTGCACCACACAACCAGCCCAGCTCATCCCCTCCACCCACTGCATCCCAAAACCAGCCCAGCTCGTCCCCTCCCCCCACTGCATCCCAAAACCAGCCCAGCTCATCCCCTCCACCCACTGCATCCCAAAACCAGCCCAGCTCATCCCCTCCACCCACTGCACCACACAACCAGCCCAGCTCATCCCCACCACCCACTGCATCCCAAAACCAGCCCAGCTCATCCCCTCCACCCACTGCATCCCAAAACCAGCCCAGCTCATCCCCTCCACCCACTGCACCACACAACCAGCCCAGCTCATCCCCTCCACCCACTGCATCCCAAAACCAGCCCAGCTCATCCCCTCCACCCACTGCACCACACAACCAGCCCAGCTCATCCCCTCCACCCACTGCATCCCAAAACCAGCCCAGCTCATCCCCTCCACCCACTGCACCACACAACCAGCCCAGCTCATCCCCTCCACCCACTGCACCACACAACCAGCCCAGCTCATCCCCTCCACCCACTGCACCACACAACCAGCCCAGCTCATCCCCTCCACCCACTGCATCCCAAAACCAGCCCAGCTCGTCCCCTCCCCCCACTGCACCACACAACCAGCCCAGCTCATCCCCTCCACCCACTGCATCCCAAAACCAGCCCAGCTCGTCCCCTCCCCCCACTGCACCACACAACCAGCCCAGCTCATCCCCTCCACCCACTGCATCCCAAAACCAGCCCAGCTCGTCCCTGCCTCCCTAACCTGTTCTTCCTCCCACCTATCCGTTCCTCCCACCTCAAGCCCCATCCCCATCACCTACCTACCAACCTCATCCCGCCCCTTGACCTGTCCATCCTCCCCGGACTGACCTATCTCCTCCCTAATTCCAACATCTATACTCACCTCTACAGGCTCCCACCCCACCTCTTTAGCCTGTCTGTCTCCTCTCCACCTATCTTCTCCTCTATCCATCTTCTATCTGCCTCCCCCCTCTCTCCCTATTCATTTCAGAGCCCCCTTCCCCGCCCCCATTTCTGAAGAAGGGTCTAGGCCCGAAATGTCAGCCTTCCTGCTCCTTGGCCTGCTGTGTTCCTCCACCTTGTTATGGCAGTTGGAATGTGCTCAGTCTGGGGAGTATACACTGCTGTGCTGTTCGAAAGGTGGCAATCTGCGCTGTCCTCAAAGGGCCAGAGCAAAACTTGTTACTGCACAGTACCTGTCACCTTTTACCCGACAGACTGGCTGTTCAATCACTAAGAGCGCAGCCAGGTGATCACAGAATCCCTACAATGTGCAAGCAGGCCATTCGGCCCACACCGACACTCCAAAGAACATCCCACCCAGACCTGTGTTATCCCTGTAGCCCTGCATTTCCTATGGTTAATCCCCCTCCCCTGCACATCCCTGGGCACTATGGGACAATTTAGCATGGCCAATCCACCCTAACCTGCACATCCCTGGACACTATGGGACAATTTAGCATGGCCAATCCACCCTAGCCTGCACATCCCTGGACACTATGGGACAATTTAGCACGGCCAATCCACCCTAACCTGCACATCCCTGGACACTATGGGACAATTTAGCACGGCCAATCCACCCTAACCTGCACATCCCTGGACACTATGGGACAATTTAGCACGGCCAATCCACCCTAACCTGCACATCCCTGGACACTATGGGACAATTTAGCATGGCCAATCCACCCTAACCTGCACATCCCTGGGCACTATGGGTAATTTAGCACGGCCAATCCACCCTAACCCGCACATCCCTGGGCACTATGGGTAATTTAGCACGGCCAATCCACCCTAACCTGCACATCCCTGGGCGCTATGGGTAATTTAGCACGGCCAATCCACCCTAACCTGCACATCCCTGGGCGCTATGGGTAATTTAGCACGGCCAACCCACCCTAACCGGCACATCCCTGGGCGCTATGGGTAATTTAGCACGGACAACCCACCCTAACCGGCACATCCCTGGGCGCTATGGGTAATTTAGCACGGCCAATCCACCCTAACCTGCACATCCCTGGGCACTATGGGTAATTTAGCACGGCCAATCCACCCTAACCTGCACATCCCTGGGCACTATGGGTAATTTAGCACGGCCAATCCACCCTAACCCGCACATCCCTGGGCACTATGGGTAATTTAGCACGGCCAATCCACCCTAACCCGCACATCCCTGGGCACTATGGGTAATTTAGCACGGCCAATCCACCCTAACCTGCACATCCCTGGGCGCTATGGGTAATTTAGCACGGCCAATCCACCCTAACCTGCACATCCCTGGGCGCTATGGGTAATTTAGCACGGCCAACCCACCCTAACCTGCACATCCCTGGGCGCTATGGGTAATTTAGCACGGCCAATCCACCCTAACCTGCACATCCCTGGGCACTCTGGGTAATTTAGCACGGCCAATCCACCCTAACCTGCACATCCCTGGGCACTATGGGTAATTTAGCACGGCCAATCCACCCTAACCTGCGCATCCCTGGGCACTCTGGGTAATTTAGCATGGCCAATCCACCCTAACCTGCACATCCCTGGGCACTGTGGGTAATTTAGCACGGCCAATCCACCCTAACCTGCGCATCCCTGGGCACTATGGGTAATTTAGCACGGCCAATCCACCCTAACCTGCACATCCCTGGGCACTATGGGTAATTTAGCATGGCCAATCCACCCTAACCTGCACATCCCTGGGCACTATGGGTAATTTAGCACGGCCAATCCACCCTAACCTGCGCATCCCTGGGCACTATGGGTAATTTAGCACGGCCAATCCACCCTAACCTGCACATCCCTGGGCACTATGGGACAATTTAGCACGGCCAATCCACCCTAACTTGTGCACCTTTGGACTGTGGGAGGAAACCCACATAGATACGGGGAGAATGTGCAAACTCCACACAGACAGTCACCCGAGGGTGGAATCGAACCCGGGTCCCTGGCGCTGTGAGGCAGCAGCGCTAACCACTGAGCCACCGTGCCGCACCTAGTACTCCAGAGGCTAGGCCATTGCTGTAGGGAACACGGCGACTGCTGGAATTCAAACCAAATTAATAAATCTGGAATTGAAGCTGGTCTCAATGCTGGTGACCACAAAACTATCAGTGATTGCTATCGAGTTCATCTAGTTGACTAACGCCCACCTACACAAGGGGTAATTAGGGATGGGCAATAAACGTTGGCCCAGCCAATGACGTGTACGTCCAGTGAGCAAATTTCAACGAAGAAAATCTGCTGTCCTTACCCAGTCAGGCCTACATGTGACTCCAGGCCCTCAGCAGCTTGGTTGAGTGTCAACTGTCTGCCCGGAATGGACCCAAAAGGCCACTCAGTTGGAGGATTACTCGCAATGGGTGATAAATGCCAGCCATGCCCACATCCCATGAAAAGGTCAATGAGATACAAAGGGGAGTGTTGAACGTTACCAGATGATGACTGTCCTGAAAGGCGAAGTGTAATCTGGTGATCCACCGGGAGCTCCCTTTGATGAGGACCTCACGTTCCTCACGGAAATGTACGGTCTGGGGAGATCATTTCAGATAAACCGGTTAATGGTTCCACACAAAATACCAAGTAGACACTAGGCCCTCGATGTTACAGTCACATAACCTGATCACTGTGGACCTGAATATAACTCCAGCAGCGCACCCCCCACCCACCACAACCCACCACAGCTGATCCCTGACCGCTGACAGGATACAGCCAAACAGCGTGGGAACAGGCCCTTTGGCCCAGCTCATCAATGCCGGTCCAGTTTCCCAAACTAAACTACTCCCAGTTGCTTGCGTTTGGCCCTTATCCTCTAAACCTTCCCGATTCACGTACCTGTCCAAATGTACTTTATAATGTTATCACTGTACCAGCCTCCACCACTTCCTCTGGCAGCTCATTCCATACACGCACCACCCTCTGTGTGAAAATGTCACCCATTAGGGCCCTTTTAAATCTTCCTCTTCTCCCCTTAAACCTATGCCCCTCTAGTTTTGGACCCCACTACCCTGGGGGAAAGACCTTGGCTATTGACCCCATCCATTCCCCTTATGGTTTTATAAACCCCTATTGGGTCACCCCTCAGCCTCCTACCCCCCAGTACAAGAAGCCCCAGCTTATCCACTTTTACCCTGTATCTAACCCCATGCTGTCCCTGTCTTGGGAGTGTTTGATGGGTGACAGTGTAGAGAGGGAATTGTATCATTCAGTATTAATGCCTGCATTATTGTGGTGAGCCTGAAGTCACAGGTCAGTACGAATCGCTTTAACCCAGTGTTCCCTGGAAGCTGATGTTTCTCTCTGCCCCCTGCCCCAACTGGATTACAATCCCTGCTCTGAAAGAAAATGAATCCCAAACCGTCTTACCTCCTTCTGATTTAACATGTCCGACTTGCTCATCCTCTTCATCGCGTACACCCGGTCCGTGTGCTTCAGTCTGACCATGGCAATCTAGCAGGGGGAACAGAACACTGACTATCCTCCGCCCAGGCCCAACCCAATGTTACCCACCATCCCGGGAGCGGAGAAAGGCCGTGGCCCCCGAAACCCCCACTAAGTCGCCCGATCTGCTAAGACTGGAAGATTTTCCCTGCTTTGCCACTCATTGGCATCACTTCGTGAGGATAATGGGTTCTAGAAAAGGGAGTGGGAGTCGAGCGAAGGGAGGTTGGAAGGGTGTCGAGGCCTGGAAGGCGATGGGTGACCCAGGGAGAAAAGGAGGTGGGAGGTGGAGGAACAGTGGAATGTGGAGTAGTGGGGCAGGAGGTTTGAAGGAGGGGCTATTATCGATTGATCTACTTTCCCTCCATTAAACCCACAACCTATAGGTCCTGTGCGAAATTGGAGCAGAATGAGGCCATTCAGCCCACAAGCCTGCTCCACCATTCACTACTATATTGGTGGAGTAATTCAATGCCCTACAGCATGGACTGCTTGGACCTAAGGGTCTGTTCCTGTGCTCTATGACTCCACTCAACCTCTTGACTCTTTTAAACACCAATCAAGCGGGGTCTGCTTTGACCTGGATGGTGATGAGCTTCCAGGGTGTTGTTGGAACTGCCCCCGTCCAGGGCAAGTGGCGAGTATTCCCTCACACTCCTGACTTGTGGCTTGTAGATGGTGGGACAGGCTTTGGGGAGTCAGGAGGTGAGTTACGTGCTGCAGGATTCCTAGTTTCTGATCTAGCTAAAAGTATTGATATGATGAGTCCAGTTCAGTTTCTGTTCAATAGGACGGTCATTTCAGAGGTCACTTAAGGGTCAACCACAACGCTGTGGATCTGGAGTCACATGTAGGCTGGCATGGGTAAGGATGGTAGATTTCCCTCCCTGTAGGATATTAGTAAACAAGATGGGTCTTTACAACAACAATGGGAGATTAATGGCCCCATGACTGAGACTATTATACAAGTCCAGATATTAATTTTAAAATAACTGATACCGATTTATAAATTCGGATTTTAGGTTTAAAATGACTGAGACTAATTTACAATTCCTGATTCAATATTTTAAGAGACGTGCAAGTTTTATCAATTGAATTTATGCTAAATATTGTTGGATTTGAACCCACTTACTCAGGGTATGGAGCCTAGACTCTATTGATTACTAAACCCAGTGCCCCTCTGAGCCACTACCTCGTCCCAACTTGTGGATGTGGCGGGGGCGGGGGTGGGGGTGGGGGGGTGTTGTTGAAGGAATGAAGATGAAGTAAGGTGGGAGGGAGCTGGTGTGGAACATGGATTAGTTGGGCCGAATGGCTGTTTCTGTGCTTTAAGCTCACTCTATTGTTAATCTTATGACCCTGGCTTTGTAGTGCTGCCAAGTCGATGATATATTTACCCCTGGCAATACAAAGACAACTCATGGGATCCTTGGGCTAATCTACCTGACATTTGAAGCAGAAAGACAGTCACAGGTGCCGGTCTAACTTTGCTGAGGGTGAAAGCAGAGCTATATTGAAAGAAAATCTAAGCCTGACGACTGACACCAGGGCTGCCTACCTCACTGAATGCTCCTCTGCCGATGATTTTCAGGATTTCAAAGTCGTCCTGTTGAAGCTGCAAGGCTTTCGCTTCCCCCGCGATCGGCCGAGCTGGTCAAAACACAAAACAACAGGCCTTCAGGAGCTCTGTGCGTGTTTGGGAAGATTAAACTCCCTACCCCCCCCCCCCCCGCCCCACTCAACAATATGGCACTTCCCACACTACCCCGCAGTGTCGGGAAAGTTAAAAAGACACAGGGGAGGGAAAAATATTAAATACAGACCCCTTCACAGCGGCAGGCCACAACACAAAGGTGCTTCACCTGCACTTCCCACAATCTAATCTACTGCATTCTCTGCTCACGATGTGGTCTCCTCTACACTGGGGAACCAAAACGTAGACTGGGTGACCGCTTCGCAGGAGATCTACATTCTTGTCTGCAAAAAAGACCCAGATGTCGGTCACTTTAACACACCACCCTGTTCCCTGGCCAATATCTCTGTCTTGGGCTTGATTAGATTCCCTACAGTGTGGAAACAGGCCCTTCGGCCCAACAATTCCACACCGCCCCTTGAAACATCCCACCCAGACCCATGCCCCTATAACCCACATACCCCTGAACACTGCGGGCAATTTAGCATGGCCAATCCACCTAAGCTGCATATCTTTGGACTGTGGGAGGAAACCGGAGCACCCAGAGGAAACCCACCCAGACACGGGGAGAATGTGCAAACTCCACACAGACAGTCACCCCGAGGGTGGAATTGAACCTGGCTCCCCGGAGCTGTGAGGCTGCAGTGCTAACCACTGAGCCACTGTGCTGCCATATTCCAGCGAAGCTCAGCGCAAGCTGAAAGAACTGCTCCTCATTTTCCACTTGAGGACCCTGCAGGCCTCCAGACTCAACACAGAGTCCAGTAACTTTAGGGCCTGAGCTGTCCCATGTCCCTACCCTCATTCCCACACACCAGGCCCCTTTTTACCATGTCGTCTGCCATTACACACAACCCATTGTTAGCCACTAGCAGTCCCATTAACTGCTATTCACTCCCATAGCCTGATCATTATCTACTCCCTTCTCTATCCATCCATTCTCTTCTTTCTTTGGGCTCTATCCCACCTATCATTTACTCCTTCCCTCCTCCCCTCTACCCTATCTTCTCCTTATAAACCGACATTTTCCTACCTACCACCAGTTCTGAAGTAGGGTCACTGGACCCGAAATGTTAACTCTCATTTCTGTCCACAGCTGCAGCCAGACCTACTGAGCTTTTCCAGCAATTTCTGTTTTTGTCTCTTCTAAGGGCTGTAATGTGCAAAACACGACAACCAGTTCATTCACTGCAAAAATTAATGCGAAAATGGCTGTGTTCAGTCCGGAGGGATTTCCAGGGAAGAGTGAGATTGGACTGGAAACCCTTTTGCTCTGTTTTTCCTTTTTGTCTCCACAGACGCTGCCAGACCTGCTGAGCTTTTCCAGCAACCTTCTGCTTTTGGAACAGGAGCAGGCCCTTCAGTTTGTAAAACCTGCGCTCTGCTATTCAGTGCTATCATGATGGATCAAACAAACAGACACCTTGTACCCACTCCATCCCCATAACCCTGCACCCCATCACCAATCAGAAATTAACCAGGACTTATACAATTAAAAGTAGGGCCCTGGGTAATTTTGTAGAACAGGGAGGCACAGGTACATAATTCTTTGAAGTTTGCATCCCAGGTTAAGAAGGCATTTAGCACACCTGCCTTCATTGCTCATCTTTTGAGTCTGGGAGTTGGGACGTCATGTTGAGGTTGTACAGGACGTTGGTGAGGCTTCTTCTGGAGCACAGTGTCCAGTTCTCATCGCCCTGTTACAGGAAGGAGATTATGAAGCTGGAGAGGGCTCAGGAAGGATTTACCAGGATGTTGCTGGGACTGGAGGTTTGGAGTTATAAGGAGAGGCTGGATAGGCTGGGAATTGTTTCATTGGAATGCAGGAGGTTGAGGGGTGGCCTTATAGAGATTTATAAACTCATAAGGGGCACAGGAGAAGGTGAATGGCAGGTATCCTTTCCCTAGGGATTTCGAGACAAGGGGGCATATTTTTAAAGTGAGAGGAGAGAGAATTACAAAAGACATGAGGGCAACTTTTTTTACACATAGTGTGGTTCATGTGTGGAATGAACTGCCTGAGGAAGTGGTGGATGTGGGTACAGTTACAACAGTTAAAAAACATTTGGGTAAGGACATGAGTAGGGAAAGGTTTGGAGGGATATGGGCCAGGGACAGGCAGGTGGGGCTGGTTTAGTTTGGGGCAATGTTTGACATGGACTGGTTGGGCCGAAGGGTCTGTTTCCATGCTGTATGGCTCTGTAAACATAATCAAACACTAAACTTTCACAGCCCTCTGTGATTGAGAAACCCAAACGATCATTAGCATCCAAGCAACATGATTTCTCATCTTCTCAGGTCGAAGTGGTGTCCCTCTCATTTTTAGATTGTGCTCCCTGTTTCCATAACAGTGGAAAATATTCTACCTGCTTCTACCCAATCCAGCCCTTTAAGTATTTTCCAGCTCAAATCTCTAGGTATATCCCTTAATTGTAGGAGGGAGAATGTCCATGCTTTTATTCAATGCAGAGTCACCGAAGAAAGCAAACAAAGGTCCAATCCAGAGGGATGCTCCTCTGTCAGGACTGCGATCCTGTTACTGGTAGTGCAAGCTTCAGGCAGCTCATGGATTAGAGGTACCCTGAGGTCCAGGAGGAGGACTTGTGTTGGCAGAGGGTGAAGAGGTCAGTGGAGGGAGGGTTAGGCTCCCGGTTAAAGAACCCATCCCTTCCTCCCACCTCAAGCCGCACCTCCATTTCCTACCTACCACCTCATCCCGCCTCCTTGACCTGTCCATCTTCCCTGGGCTGACCTATCCCCTCCCTACCTCCCCACCTATACTCTCTCCACCTATCTTCTTTTCTCTCCATCTTCGGTCCGCCTCCCCCTCTCTCCCTATTTATTCCAGAGCCCTCACCCCATCCCCCTCTCTGATGAAGGGTCTAGGCCCGAAACGTCAGCTTTTGTGCTCCTGAGATCTGCTTGGCCTGCTGTGCTCATCCAGCTCCACACTTTGTTATCTTGGATTAGAGGGTCTGGAATAGTCAGGACTCAAACTCATGATTTCTGTGCCTCGAGAGGTGCAAGCCATGACTCCTCACCAATAACCAAGTCCAGTGGCTTGCTAGTTATAGAGCCACACAGCATGGAAACAGACCCTTCGGCACACCTAGTCTATGTTGACCATTGTCCCAAACGAATCCCCCCTGCCCACACTCGCTTCTTTTCCCCCCCCAGACATTTCATATTCATGTATTTATCCAAATGTCTTTTAAACATTGCTCTTGAAAGAAATTGCATGGCTCCCATTGGATACCAACATGGATGTACAAAGGCGTGAATTAGAAGTAGAAAGAGGCCACTCAGCCCCTCAATGCTGTCCCACCATTCAATGCGATTGTGTCAAATTCCACATTCTCCTGTAACCTGTGATTCCCCTTGTCCAAGACCAATCTATCCACCTCCACCTTAAGAAAAATGTATCAATGATCCCACCAGCTCTCTGGTGTCTTGATCCTCCAGCCCCATCCCAGACCTTCTCACAGATTTTCCTTCTGTTTGTTCACAGGATGTGGGCATCACTGACTGGGGAATGGGATTTATTGCCCATCCCTAATTACCCCCTGAGAAGGTGCCCGCTGAGTGTCTCAATGGGCTACAGGAGGGAGATGACGCAGGAATGGCATTGTTTGCCATAGAGCCAGCACGAACCCAATGACCAAATAGCCTTCTCCTGCGCTTTCTTGACCCCCTACAGCCACAGTTATGTGGGTCTGGAGTCACTTGTAGGCTGGACCAAGTAAAAGTTGCAGTTTCCTTCCCGAAAAGACTTTGGTGAACCAGATGGGTTTTTATGACAATTGACAGTGGTCACATGGTCACCTTTTTTGAACTCCAGCTTTTCATAAATATTGACTTCAAGTTTCACTACCTTGGCCTGGCGAGAAGCACAAAAGAATAGAATTCGACAGGAATCAAAACTTGGTTTCATTTTGTTTCCTCAAGTACAGAACCAGGAGGTCACAATCTAAGTAAGAGCTATCCCTTATCCTCTAAGTCCACTCAGGACTGGGGTGAGGATAAATGTCTTCACCCAGAGGGTGGGGAGCCTGTGGAATTCTCTGCTACACCAAATGGTCGAGGCCAAAGCATTGAGTATTCCCAAGAGGGAGTTAGACACAGTCCTTAGGGATGAAGGGTATGGGGGAGAAAGTGGGAACGGGTGCTGAGTTGGATGGTTGGCCATGAATGCGGGAGCAGGCTTGGAGGGCCGAATGGCCTACTCCTGCTCCTATTTCGATGTTTCTGTGTAAATACAGGCTACAGCCTGAGTTAGGGTGGAATACAGGATAAAAGAGGATGTGATGCCAGTTCAGCTGTCGGCAAACAACAGCTGCTCCCAGCTGAGTGAAGTCATCCTCTTAATTGCATCGAGCACTGGTCGAGGAAATTGGAAAACTGGGCTAGGCCCCAGTCCTGCGATGCACAGCCAGTGTGGGATTGGCCAGTTACACTACACAGCATAGAAGGAGACCTTTCAGCCCATCGGGCCTGTGCCAGCTCTCCCAATGAGCAACCCAATTAGTGCCATTCTCCCTGCCTACCCTCCTTTTCCCGTAGCAGTCTAACTCCCTCTCCAATCCTCGATTGGGTCTGCCTCCTCTGCACTCTCACGCTGTGTTTTCCAGACCCTAACCAGTTGCTGCGTGAGAAAGATTTCTCCCCAAAGCCCCTTTTGCTTCTTCCTCCAGTTGTTTTCCACTGAGCCCTCTTCAGCCTTTCAAATGAACAGGCGCTGTTTCTCCTGTCTCTTCTGCCCAGACCGCTCGTGATTTTCGACAACTCAATTAAATCTCATGGCCAGCTTTCTCTTCTCACAGCCCCAGCTCACCCAGTCAAGCTTCATGAGTGGAGTCCCTCATCCCCAAACCTACCTCAATGACGCTAGCTACTGTCTCTCCAATGCTGCAATGTTGCATTCTTTTTCCGAGTTTATCTGATTGCATTTGATATTTTATTGTTAGATGTAGCTAGTTACAGTGAAAAGTTTTGTTTTGCATGCAGTACAGGCAGATCATACCATACAAAGATCACCGGAGGATAGAACAGAGCGAGGAATACAATGTTACGGGCTGCAGAGAAGGGCCACAACTGCGAAATCAACATTAGGTTTGAAATTTGAGAGGTCCATTCAGAAGCCTAATAACAGCAGGGAAGAAGCTGTTCTTGAATCTGGTGGTCCATGTGTTTAAGCTCTTGTATCTTCTGCTCAACAAAAGAGGTTGGAAGATCTTATAACTGGGTTGGGAGGGTTCTTTAATGATGTTGGCTGCCTTTCCTGAGGCAGTAGATGGAGTCAGTGGATGGAAGGTTGGCTTGTGTGATGGTCTAGACAGTGTTCGCAACTCTCTATACTTTCTCACAGTCCCGGGCCGAGCAGTTGCCATGCCAAGCTGTGATACAGCTGGATAGGATGCTTTCTGTGGTACATCTGTCAACGTTGGTGAGAATCCTTATGGACCATAAGTTTAGGCCAAAGCTAGTTGGGGCAGCACCATGGCTCAGTTGTCAGCGCTGCTCCCTCACAGTGCCATGAGCCGGGGTTCAATTCCATCCTCAGGCTATTGTTGGTGTGGAGTTTGCATGTTCTCCCTGTGTCTGTGTGGGTTTCCTCCGGGTGCTCTGACTTCCTCCCACAGTCCAAAGACATGCAGGTTAGGGTGGATTGGCCGTGCTAAATTACCCCATAGTGCCCAGGGATGTGCAGGTTAGGGTGGGTTGGCCATGCTAAATTACCCACAGTGCCCAGGGATGTGCAGGCTGGGTGGATTGGCCGTGCTAAATTACCCATAGTGCCCAGGGATGTGCAGGTTAGGGTGGGTTGGCCATGCTAAATTACCCATAGTGCCCAGGGATATGCAGATTAGGGTGGATTGGCCGTGCTAAATTACCCATAGTGCCTAGGGATGTGCAGGATAGGGTGGCTTGGCCGTGCTAAATTACCCATAGTGCCTAGGGATGTGCAGGTTAGGGTGGCTTGGCCGTGCTAAATTACCCATAGTGCCCAGGGATGTGCAGGTTAGGGTGGATTGGCCATGGGAAATACAGATAGGGTAGGGGCAGTTGGTCTGGGTGACATGCTCTTCAGAGGATTGGTGTGAACTTGATGGGCCAAATGGCCATGGGGATTCTAGTCTATCTCAATTTCTTTCCTTATATCAACACCAGCAGAAATAGGCCCTGGCCTTGAACTTAGGCCAGCTGTTCAACTGCAGTGTGTATCAAGTCTTAACCCAGTGCTGCCCCCTGCCTGACGTTCATCCATTCATCTTCTGGCACAGCCTACCTAAGTGTGACCCAGGGTCAAAGAAACTATTCGACCTGCCCTCTATAGTTGACCGACACTGTGTCCAATTCATTCTGGGAAGGAGTTATGAGAAGGATTTTTAAAAATTACTCATTCACAGGATGCTTTCAAGGAGGAGTTGGATAGGGTCCTTAGGGCTAAGGGGGTTAAAACGTATGGGGGAGAATATGATTGTGGCTTTGAGTGGTGGAGCAGGTTCGAGGGGGTCTGAATAGCCAGCACCCACTCCTATTTTGTGTGATTCCAGGCTGGTATTCATTGCCCATTCCTGGGGCAGTTAAGAGTCAGCCACATTGCTGTGGGTCTGGAGTCACGTGTAGGCCAGACCAGGTAAGGACGACAGTTTCCTTCCCTAAAGGACACTAGTGAACTAGATGGGATTTTCCCGACAATCAAGAACGGATTCATGGTCATCATTAGATTCTTAATTCCAGATTTTTGTTGCATTCAAATTCCACCATCTGCTGTGGCTGGATTCAATCCCAGGTCCCCAGATTACTATGTGGATTGTTGGCTGTTTTATTTAATTGTTCTACGTTCCATTATGTGGGTCTGGTCACTGATCTGTGGTCACTGTGCTCGATTGGTTGTGTCAGGGTGTGGATTCCGAGCAAAGGAGACATGGAAACTTCCGGAACGGAGCTACAGTTGTGAGAGCGGCCCTTCTGGGACTGCAGAGTTATTTCAAAGCTCTCACAACTGAACCAGTTGCAAATTGGCAAATGACAGCCATCTCTGCATTGATTTGAGAGATAGAAAATTCACAACAAAGGTTGGGACAGGGGTTATGGAAAGGGAAATGAACTGGGGAGAAGCGTGATAGATAGAGAGAGCAAGTGGATCTCAAATCATGGTCTCTGGTGGTTTGTGGGAGCCCTTTGCTGCTTAACACATAACAAGGCCATACGAGAGAACATTCTAGAATCTCCAACTCTGTAAGAGTCACACAGTTTGACCAACCACTGAGCAAGCGACCACTGCTGTGTTAACTCTGAGAAATAAAATTTATATCTTCCTCGGGGAGATTGGCATTACTAGAAATTCTTGTTTAATTTATATCAAAGTACAAAAATAATGAGCTTTATGCCGAAAAGGAGGAAGGGAAGGGTTGCAAAATTGAGTCGAATTTGCAGCATGTTTGAATATTTCTGATAAATATGCTCATTTGTCATGTTAATGTTGCAGCATTGAAATGGTTGGTTCTGTCAGGAATTAATGATTTAATGTGAATATTTCAGAAGATTATTAAGTCATTTTTAGGATCCCTACAGTATGGAAGCAGGCTATTTGGCCCATCAACCCTCTGAAGAACAGTCTACCCTGATGTATGCTACCCCTGTAAATCCTGCATCCCCACGGCTAACCCGGCCAGCCTGCTCATCACTGGAAACCGTGGGCAATTTAACCTGGCTAATCCACCCTAACTTTCACATCTTTGGACCGTGGCAGGAAACCCCGGATCGCCCGGAGGAAACCCACACAGACACGGGGGAGAACACTCAAACTCCACACAGACGGTCGCCCGAAGGTGGGATGAAACTGGGTCCCTGGGAGGCAGCAGAGCTAATGACTGAGCCATTGTGCCACCCTTTTAGAGCATTAGCGTTCATGTGGAATATTATTTAATGTAATGAATTAATGCATTTCTGTTGTTTTTAAAAACAGCAGCAGAATATTTAAACCTGCTGCAGGCTGAGATTAATTTTCAGTCAGCAGGTCAAGTGAAACAACAGGTAAGTGATCCATGGGATCATTTGTCAGATTTAATTGGCCCGCAGGTGTCAAAGGTCATGAACTGCTTATGGATTGTATTTTGCACTTTCCCTGATTGGGGGAACTTGCAGCACAGTGGTAATGCCCCTCCCTCTGGGCCAGGAGGCCTGGGTGCAAGTCTCACCTGCTCCAGAAGTGTGTGGCACCCTTCCCATTCACCTTATCGGTGCCCCTTTGTAGCTCTACAAACCTCGATAAAGTCAGCCCTCAACCTCCAACGCTCCATTGAATAGAGCTCCAGTCTATTTTTAGATCTCAGACCTCCCATTCCCGGCAACATCCTGGTAAATCTTTTCTGAGCTCTCTCCAGTTTTATAATGCCCTTCCTATACTGGGGAGACCAGAACCTCACACAATACTCCAGAAAACGCCCCACCAATGTGCCGTACAACCTCAACATAACATCCCAACTCAACTTAGCTATTGTGCTATGGTGCTAGTGCCTCTACCTTTGACTTAGCAGTTTTGGGTTCATCCCCAGCCTATTCCAGAGTTATTGTGACAATTAGGGAAGGTATCTACAGACCAGGAAGTGTGACAAACAGAGGGAGGTTCTAGGGATTTTGTCAAACATAATGCAAAAAAATCCACCTTAGGGAGTGGATCGCAGTGAAGTGGAGCTCATTTTAATTGCAAGAAGGGCAACATTTGCATTTATATATCACCGTTCACTACCTCAGGACTTCCCAGAGCATTGCATAACCAAGGATCTAGTTGCTGTCTGTAAGAAATGCAGCAGATAATTTGTGCACAGTCCAATCCCACGAACGTTAACACACTAAAGATGCGTTGATTTTTAAAAAATCATTCACGGGCTGAATGCTAGGTCAGCATTTATTGCCCATCTCTAATTGCCCAGAGGGAATCAACCACATTGCTGTGGGTCTAGAGTCACATGTAGGTACCAGACCAGGTAAGGATGGCAGTTTTCCTTCCCTGAATGACATTAGTGAAACAGGCAGCATCTTCCAACAATTGACAATAGTTGCCATTAGCCAGGTTTTTAATTCCAGGCAAATTGAATTCAAATTTCATAATCTTTTAGGACTGAAATGAGGACAGATATCTTCACCCCGAGAGTGGTCAAATTCTCTGCCTTAGGAAGCAATCTGGACCAAGGCTTTGACTGTTTCCAAGAACGAAAGTGGGGGAGTCCCATAGAAACCAATAACATTCTAACAGGGGCTAGACAGAGTAAACACAGGAAGGATGTTCCTGAAGACCAGGGAGTCCAGACCCAGGGGGTCACAGTCTAAGGATACAGGGCTGATGGGAAGAGAAATGTCTTCAACCAGAGAGTGGGAAGCCTGTGGAATTCTCTGCCACAGAAAGTAGTTGAGGCTAAAACTTTGAATGTTTTCAAGAAAAGTTACATATAATTCTTAGGGATAAAGGGATCAAAGGGTGTCTGGGGGAGAGAGTGAGAACCAGAGACGGAGTTGGATGATCATTGATGGTTGTATTGAATGGGGGAGCAGACTCAAAGGGCTGAATGGCCTACTCCTATCTCCCTCTCTTTCTATGTGGGATCGGTTAAAATTGGGCCAGGCCAACAGGACGATCTGCCCAACTCTGCTTCAAAACAGTGTGGCTCTAAGGTCGTTACCAACCCTGTTGAAGATGGTAAATTGGACAGTGCAGCACTCCCACACCCCCCCACCTCAGTGCCGCTCCCGACCCACACTCCCTCCCCACCCCGGCCCTTTGGGAGCTCTCACCGTCCACATGCACGCGGACGATCACTGCAAGCACAAAGTCAAATCTCTTTGATCTGCCTTACCCCAGGCGAGGAAATCCTGGACGTGTTTCTCTCCTGTCAAAACGGACTGGCTTAGCTCCTCGACCACGCAGACAAAAACATCCAGCAGCCCCTCGAGACCGAGCAACCTCCCCGTCAAAGTCAGCGACTCTAACTCTCTCAGTCTCTCCTCCGCTGACATTTCTGTTTCAAAGTCACACTTGTGAGGTTCGAGGTGGAAAGTCATTTCGATTGCCGTTCCGGACGATTAAACTGGGCAAACTCTTTGAACCATCCTCCCAGAGAGGGGTTTCCCATTCTCTCTCCCTCCTGCTTTTCTAACATTGCCCTCTGTGCCAGGCTGATGAACTATTTCTGCCTGCTCTGAATTGCTGGCGACCACAATGTGCGCAGCTCTTAAAGCAAGAATTATCAGTGCACACTGAATATTTTGCACATATTGAATTAGACACCATCATGGAAAAACATTTTGATTTTTTGGTAGAAAGGGCAATTGATTACAATCTTCACCATAACTGTACTCAAAGTCATTGTCAGATAGAGTACAGTGCCCACCAATATTAGGTACATAGAGAGAGTAAAGCTCTCTTTGCTCTTATAAGCTGGAAGTAAAGCTCTCTCTACACTGTACCCCTTCAAACACTCCCAGTACAGGGACAGCACAGGGTTAGATATAGAATAAAGCTCCCTCTACACTGTCCGTGTCAACCACTCCCAGGACCGGCACAGCACGGGGTTAGATACAGAGTAAAGCTTCCTCTACACTGTCCCCCATCAAACGCTCCCAGGACAGGGACAGTACCGTGTTAGATACAGAGTAAAGCTTTCTCTACACTGTTGTGAGAGAGCATTCATTTTGAGTTATGGTTAGCATAAGGGAATTTATCAGTCTGAAGCATGAGATATATATAAAACACCTTTTTTCTTTCACTCCCTTTTTCTCTCACTCTCCCTAGCTGCTGAATGTTTTCAGAATTCCTGTATTTGGCTCAGTGAGGGATTCTATTCTATTGGGAGCTCGAGATAAAGGATATGCTCCAAGATGAGGAAGAACAGTCAGATTGAGACAGATTTGGAAGAGTGGGTGAGACAGCTGAGGCTGCAGTTACAAGGGAACATCAAGGCAGAGATTTGGAGCTCATCACTTATAACACTGATGGCTGGGAAAGTCAGTGGAATTCCAGAATTTGAAATCCCACAACTGGCTTATTTTAATGACATCTGGGATGTGGGCTTTGGGGGCTAGGCTAGAATTTGTTGCCCCTTGAGAGGGTGGGGGTGAGCTGCCTTCCTGAACTGCTGCAGTCCATGTGCTGTAGGTTGACTGAAAACGCCCTTAGGGAGGGAATTCCAGGATTCTGACCCAACAATAGCGAGGGAACAGCGATGTATTTCCAAGTCGGGATGGTGAGGGGCTTGGAGGGGAACGTACAGGGACGTGGTGTTCCCATATATCTGCTGCCCTTGTCGTTCTAGATAGAAGCGGTCATGGGTTTGGAAGGTGCTGCCTGAGGATCTTTGGCGAATTTCTGCAGGGCATCTTGTAGCTGGTACACTCTACTGCGACTGAGCGTCGGTGGTGGAGGGAGTGGGATGTTTGTGGATGTGGTGCCAATCGGGGGTGGGGGGTTGGTGGTGGGAGGTGCTGCTTTGTCCTGGATGGTGTCGAGCTTCGTGAGTGCTGTTGGGGCTGCCCCCATCCAGGGGCAGGTGGGGAGTATTCCATCACACTCCTGACTTGCGCCTTGTCGATGACGGGGCAGGCTTTGGGGAGTCAGGAGCAGAGTTACTCGCAGCAGGATTCCCAGCCTCTGATCAACTCTTGAAGCCGGTGTGTTTATGTGGCTGGTCCAGTTGAGTTTGTGGCTAATGATAACTCCCAGGATGTTGACTTACGGTGATGATACCACAAACTCTGACTTTACCTAGGGTGATGCTGCCACTCTAGAACATGTATGTGAAGAGGGAGGGCTTAGACATTACACTGGAGAGCTGTGCTTGAGAATGCACCATGTACAGATGTAAATAAATGAGTGAAAGGAATTGAAGCATTGTACGTAGAGACAGAGTAAACAGCCTCTGGGACAAAGCTTACACTGTTATAATCAGTGCTTCCTTTGGAGCCTGGAATTCCATACCAGGTAGAAAAATGGTGACTGTGTACAGGGGCACTGTATTGATGATGCTCACACCCCCATTCAACACACTGGATGCAAAGCTCCAAACAGCATCCCCCACCCCACCCCATCCCATCCCTGAATTTCCCACGGCTTATCCACCTATTCTGCACACCTCTGGACTATGGGAGGAAACCGGAGCACCTGCAGGAAACTCACGCAGACACGGGGAGAACGTGCAAACTCCGCACAGACAGTCGCCCGAGGGTGGGATTGAACCCGGGTCCCTGGTGCTGTGAGGCTGCAGTGCTAATCCACTGAGCCACTGTGCTGCCATGTGAGCTTTTGGAAAAATTCGGCTTGTTGTTCTCCATACTTCTATCTGCAAAACACAACGACAGCTCAGGATTCAGGATGCGGAATCTTACAGCTGTGACTTTGCCGGGCAGTCAGACACAACCTGGCAGCATCTATGATGAGAAAACAGTGTTAACGTTTCAGGTTTTTGGTTCTGAGGAAGGTTGACCGGACCCAAAACATTAACTCTGAATTTTTTCCTTCACAGATTCTGCCAGACCTGCTGAGCTTTTCCAGCAACTTCTGTTTTTGTTCCTGATTTACAGCATCCACATTTCTTTCGGTTTTTATTTCGACACAAGCTGGGTCATTCACATTATGCAAAACAAGCCAGCCGTCTGAGAAAACCTAGGGGTCTTCCTGAGGATAAAGCTACCATCAGCAACAAAGTCATTGAAATGTTAATGCTCACAGTAAGAAGTCAAATTTCGAAAATAAGGGAGCAGCCTATTTAAAAGGGGCGGCCCGGTGGCTCAGTGCTTAGCACTGCTGCCTCACAGCACCAGGGACCCAGGTTCGATTCCACCTTCAGGCGACTGTCTGTGTGGAGTTTGCACATTCTCCCTGTGTCTGCGTGGGTTTCCTCCGGGTGCTCCGGTTTCCTCCCACAGCCCAAAGATGTGCAGGCTAGGATGGGTTGGCCATAGGAAATTGCCCGCAGTGTTCAGGGGTGTGTGGGTTATAGGGGGATGGGTCTGGGTGGGCTGCTGCAAGGGGTGGTGTGGACCTGTTGGGCCGAAGGGCCTGTTTCCATACTGTAGGGAATCTAATCTCAAAAAAACAAAGACGAGGAAACCATTTTCTCCCGGAGGGTTATGAATCTTTGGAATTCCCTGCCTCAAAAAGCAGAGGATGAAGAAACTTTAAATATTTTTAAGGTTGAAGGAAATGGGTTTGTGATGACCCAATGGGGATGAAAGATGATAGGGGGAGAAGTGCAGGAATGTAGGGCTGAGGTTAAAATCAGATCAACCGTGATCTTATTGAATGGGGGAGCAGGCTGGATGGGCCAAATGGCCTACTCTCATTTACACACTCACAACAAGCAGACTGGCACCAACAATACTTGGCAAGATTTAGGACTGAGCTGAAGAGGAACTGCATCACCCAAAGGGTTGTGAATCTGTGGAATTCCCTGCCCAGTGAAGCAGCTAAAGGTCCTTCGCTGAATGCTTTTAAGGCAAAGAGAGATGTTTGAACAGTGAAGGCATTAAGAGTTAATGTGAGGGGGTGGATAAGTGGAGCTGAGTCCATGAAAAGATCAGCCATGATCTTATTGAATCGCGGGGCTCAGATGGGGCCTGCTGTTACTCCTTACATTCTAAGAGGAGGGAAGCCGAAGAGAGTGAGAAAGAAAAATAGTGAGAGAGAGAGAGAGGACATGGTCTGAAAGTTAACCCTTCCTCATGTTTAGTGTCTGTAGCAGAGCAACACATGGTCACAGACATCTGGCCAGTCGGTTATCTTGCAAATACCATTGGCTAGGAGTTTATCAGATTCTCACTGGGCTCACCAGGGAGGCAAAGTGAGAGAGACAGGATTCAAATATTTTAGTCCACAGTGTTGGTTATCCTGGGTTTCCACATCCTCTTAAAACCGGGATTTTATGCCCTGTCCCACTCTAAGACAGACAGTCAAAGCTGAGTGATCACCAGCTAACTCATTTGATTGCCCAACACATGGTCTGGTCTTTCAATAATCTAGGAACCTGCTTCCTTTCAGAGACAGTAGGAACTGCAGATGTTGGAGAATCTGAGATAACAAGATGTGGAGCTGGATGAACACGGCAGGCCAAGCAGCATCAGAGGAGCGGGGAAGCTGACATTTCGGGCCTAGACCCTTCCCGAAACATCGGCTTTCCTGCTCCTCTGATGCTGCTTGGCCTGCTGTTTTCATCCAGCTCCACGCCTTGTTATCTTGTTTGGATGAGAGGTCTGTTTGAACAGCCGCTCTGCTCAGCCATTCCCAAGGTATACATTTGCTTCGTCTCCCTCTGGTTTCCCATTGCTGTGGCAAAGCCTTAATTCCTTTCAAGATTATCCATGACGCTGGCCCCAGTTGTTAGTTCATCCACTGACTCAGTCTGATGCTAATCACAGGAGGCATTAATCGTGTTGCAGCTAAGGAAAGGATATGCTGGCTAGGCACGTCCAGAGCAAGGCTCCTAGCATTGGAGCAGAGTGAGCTAGAGACAGGCAGAGACAGCATGAGGTAGAGACAGGCACAGAGACAGAGAGAGAGACAGACAGATAAAGCAACAGGCACCGAGATTGATAGATAGAGGGAGTGAGAGTGAGGTAGAGACAGATAGAGAAACAGGCACAGAGATAGATTGATAGATAGATTTATTTTCTTTATTCATTCACGGGATGAGAGTGTCGCTGGCCAGTCAGCATTTATTGCCCATCACTAATTGCCCAGAGGACAGTTAAGAATCGACCACATTGCTGTGGGTCTGGAGTCACATGTAGGTCCAGACCAGAAAGGGATGGCCGTTTACTACCTTAAAGGACATTGGGGAACCAGATGGGTTTTTCCTGGCTATTGACAATGGATTCACGGTCATCGGAAGATTCTTAATTCCAGATATTTGTTGAACTCAAATTCCACCATTTGCCGTGGTGGGATTCAAAACCAGGTCACCAGAATGTTAAGATAATAAAATGTGAGGCTGGATGAACACAGCAGGCCAAGCAGCGTCTCAGGAGCACAAAAGCTGACGTTTCGGGCCTAGACCCTTCATCAGAGAGGGGGATGGGGAGAGGGAACTGGAATAAATAGGGAGAGAGGGGGAGGCGGACCGAAGATGGAGAGTAAAGAAGATAGGTGGAGAGGAGAGTATAGGTGGGGATGTAGGGAGGGGATAGGTCAGTCCACGGAAGACGGACAGGTCAAGGAGGTGGGATGAGGTTAGTAGATAGATGGGGGTGCGGCTTGGGTTGGGAGGAAGGAATGGGTGAGAGGAAGAACCGGTTAGGGAGGCAGAGACAGGTTGGACTGGTTTTGGGATGCAGTGGGTGGAGGGGAAGAGCTGGGCTGGTTGTGTGGTGCAGTGGGGGGAGGGGACGAACTGGGCTGGTTTAGGGATGCAGCAGGGGAAGGGGAGATTTTGAAACTGGTGAAGTCCACATTGATACCATATGGCTGCAGGGTTCCCAGGCGGAATATGAGTTGCTGTTCCTGCAACCTTCGGGTGGCATCATTGTGGCAGTGCAGGAGGCCCATGATGGACATGTCATCTAGAGAATGGGAGGGGGAGTGGAAATGGTTTGCGACTGGGAGGTGCAGTTGTTTGTTGCGAACTGAGCAGAGGTGTTCTGCAATGCGGTCCCCAAGCCTCCGCTTGGTTTCCCCAATGTAGAGGAAGCCACACCGGGTACAGTGGATGCTGTATACCACACTGGCAGATGTGCAGGTGAACCTCTGCTTAATGTGGAATGTCATCTTGGGGCCTGGGATAGGGGTGAGGGAGGAGGTGTGGGGGCAAGTGTAGCATTTCCTGCGGTTGCAGGGGAAGGTGCCGGGTGTGGTGGGGTTGGAGGGCAGTGTGGAGCGAACAAGGGAGTCACGGAGAGAGTGGTCTCTCCGGAAAGCAGACAGGGGAGGGGATGGAAAAATGTCTTGGGTGGTGGGGTTGGATTGTAAATGGCGAAAGTGTCGGAGGATGATGCGTTGTATCCGGAGGTTGGTAGGGTGGTGTGTGAGAATGAGGGGGATCCTCTTAGGGCGGTTGTGGCGGGGGCGGGGTGTGAGGGATGTGTTGCGGGAAATGCGGGAGACGCGGTCAAGGGCGTTCTTGATCACTGTGGGGGGAAAGTTGCAGTCCTTAAAGAACTTGGACATCTGGGATGTGCGGGAGTGGAATGTCTTATCGTGGGAGCAGATGCGGCGGAGGCGGAGGAATTGGGAATAGGGGATGGAATTTTTGCAGGAGGGTGGGTGGGAGGAGGTGTATTCTAGATAGCTGTGGGAGTCGGTGGGCTTGAAATGGACATCTGTTACAAGCTGGTTGCCTGAGATGGAGACTGAGAGGTCCAGGAAGGTGAGGGATGTGCTGGAGATGGCCCAGGTGAACTGAAGGTTGGGGTGGAAGGTGTTGGTGAAGTGGATGAACTGTTCGAGCTCCGAATGTTATCTGGGTCTCGGATAGATAGATAGAGAGAGAGAGTGATAGGTGGAGAAATAAAGAGACAGAGAAATAGAGGGAGAGGCAAACATGGAGGTAGAGAGACAGAGTGATAAAGAGACAGATGCACACACAGAGACAGACACAGAGATAGAGAGACACACACACACAGAGTGAGACACTCAGAGACAGAGAGGCACACACAGAGAGAGTAAGACACTCAGAGACAGAGAGGCACACACAGAGGTAGAAAAACAGAGAAATAGACAGATGGACATAGAGGTAGAGAGACAAAGATGGAGAGACAGATATAAGTCTAAAGAGAAAGATGCAGAAACAGAGACTCAGAGGAAAAAAAGGCAGGCACCATGATTGAGAGATATAGTGATTGTGACAAAGAGAGATAGAGACAGAGTGCGAGAGAGTGACAGACTCAGAAATAGAGAGAGAGTCAGACGCAGAGATAGGGAGAGTCCGTCAGAGTTAGAGACTAGAGACTAGAGACCGAGAGGGGTCATCCAGAGACAGAGAGAAACAGGCACAGAGTTATCAATAGCCACGCTAGAAAGCCAGGCAGAAATTCAGAGAGAAACCAGAGACAAGGTGAGAGATGTATGCATTGTTAAAGAGAGAAATAGAAAATGGAAAAAATGCACAGATAAAGTGATATAGAGGGGAAGAGAGATGAAGAACAGCGCAAAAACGAAAGAGCAGGCAAACAAGAGCCAGGCCAGACAGGAGACAGAAACAGCAGAAGAGGGGAGGTGATATCAGATTGAGCTAGACACAATAGTGAAAGGCAGAGATTGGAAGAATGGAAATGAAGGAGGGAACGTGAGATTGAGAGATGAAGCTGTTCATGTTTAATCGGCTGTACTTTAATTCAGCTGTCGCTCAATGAGACCTCAGTGTTCTAGTTCTGTAGGTGAGTGCTTTTTTTAACTTCCCTTCTGGTCATTAACGTGCACGAGGATTATTGCTGGCTACCTCAGATGTCTAATCAGTGGTTCATGCTGTTGACCCAGCTCCCCGAGAGCCTGACAGAATCCTGAGGCTGTAAGTCGAGCAGGAAGGGAGGCGCGCGAGGGAGAAACAGAAGCAGAGCCCAGAGTGCAACAACATTGTTGAGGACATGGACTGAGGTAAACAATACCCTGAGTCATTGCTCCATCTTGTAGAACCCTAATGTCCAATCCATTCACAGGCTGGGAAATTCTAAGTCAATTTAAAGTAAAAACCATCCAATTCCTTCAGCCAATCCTTTTCCCACCTCTTTCACGTTTCACTCCTCATCATTTTCCTCCAACAAACATCCCCTCCCCCTCTCAGCTTCAATGTTCCCCCTTCATCCTGAATTTCCCACCCCCTCCATTAATTGGGCCATTTTTATTCTCTCCTTTCTTGTTGATTTCATTCTTCCCCACACACCATGTCCTCAACCGTCCTGTTCATCCCTCTTTCTCTGTCTTTTCCTCAATTCTACCTGATTGAAAAAAGGCTTCCTGGTTGGGGGTTGGTGATGTTGCTTGGGAGCTGGAAATTGATGAGGGCAGGGTTGCTGTTGGGGGCTATAGTGGGTGTGTACGGAAGGGGAGAGATTCTGATAGATCAAATCTAATATTTCTATAGGGGCTGTAATATTTCACTGACGTAAATCACTAGCCTGCTTCCTGAGATGTAAGGGGATGCCTTATGCTGGATGAGAAGTCGAGTGAGCCAGGCCGGTGTGGGTCACTGTTCTGTAACGTTTCGGAGAATTGAGAGGCAATTTCATTGAAACTAGGGAATGATTAAAGCGTTAGACAGGAACTCAACCTCACTTCATAATACAGCCCCTCTACATCAGCCGAATGAACCTTCTCTGGACTGCCCCCAATGTCAGTACATCTCTCCCGAGATAAGGGGCCCAAAACTCTTTGTGGTAATCCAATCATGGTCTCATGGGTAGCTTAAAATCCCTACAGTTCGGCCCATCGAGTCCACACTAACCAGCTGAAGATTGCCCCACCCAGGGCCTATCCTGTAACTCTGCATCTCCCAAAAGACTAATGCACCTGGACATCATGGTGCAATTTAGCACGGCCAATCCACCCTAACCTGCACATCCCTGGGCATTATGGGTAATTTAGCACGGCCAATCCACCCTAACCTGCACATCCCTGGGCACTATGGGTAATTTAGCATGGCCAATCCATCCTAACCTGCACATCCCTGGGCACTATGGGTAATTTAGCATGGCCAATCCCACCCTAACCTGCACATCCCTGGGCATTATGGGTAATTTAGCACGGCCAATCCACCCTAACCTGCACATCCCTGGGCACTATGGGTAATTTAGCATGGCCAATCCATCCTAACCTGCACATCCCTGGGCACTATGGGTAATTTAGCATGGCCAATCCACCGTAACCTGCACATCCCTGGGCACTATGGGTAATTTAGCATGGCCAATCCACCCTAACCTGCACATCCCTGGGCACTCTGGGTAATTTAGCATGGCCAATCCACCCTGATTTGCACATCCCTGGGCACTATGGGTAATTTAGCATGCCAATCCACCCTAACCAGCACATCCCTGGACACTATGGGTAATTTAGCACGGCCAACCCACCCTAACCATCACATCCCTGGGCACTATGGTTAATTTAGCACGGCCAATCCACCCTGACCTGCGCATCCCTGGGCACTATGGGTAATTTAGCATGGCAAATCCACCCTAACCTGCACATCCCTGGGCACTATGGGTAATTTAGCATGGCCAATCCATCCTAACCTGCACATCCCTGGGCACTATGGGTAATTTAGCATGGCCAATCCACCGTAACCTGCACATCCCTGGGCACTATGGGTAATTTAGCATGCCAATCCACCCTAACCAGCACATCCCTGGACACTATGGGTAATTTAGCACGGCCAACCCACCCTAACCATCACATCCCTGGGCACTATGGTTAATTTAGCACGGCCAATCCACCCTGACCTGCGCATCCCTGGGCACTATGGGTAATTTAGCATGGCAAATCCACCCTAACCTGCACATCCCTGGGCACTACGGGTAATTTAGCACGGCCAATCCACTCTAACCTGCACATCTTTCATGCCCAATAATGAGACCTTATCATTTTAGGACAATGGCTGGCAGGTTTAAAACTTAGATGAAGAGGGATTACTTCTCTGTAAGGGTGGTGAAAATGTGATATCTACTACCTCAGAGTGCAGAGGATGCTAACATACTGAAGAAGGGGAAATTTATAAATTAGCAATGGGTTCAAGGGACATGGATACTGGGCGGGGAAGTTGAGTTGATGCTGAGATGAGATCAACTATGATCGTATTGGATGTTGGAGAAGGATTGAGGGGCTGAGTGAACGTCAGAGCCAAGGAAGAGTGGCACTGAGGTGCCTCTTTCCACCACAGTTTCATCAAAGACTTCCTCGCTCACCTTCAGAAAGACGTTAACGGCTGTCCACATTGACCCAGGCTGGGACTACATTACCACATGGTGGTTCATGGCAGAGTGGGGGGGTTATTGGGAGAGAGGAATCATGCAATTTGATTCTGGAATGTTGCTGAAGACTCAGAAGAGTTTCCCGTCTCTCGTTATTCCTGGAAAGGTACACAGCCTTCACAATCGGGAATCCACGATGGAAAAAGTCAGATTGAAGGCAGATGTGGAACACCTTCCCGTCCAGGTCAGTATGAAGACCTTTCAATATATTCCATCACATTGTCGCAACTCACAACCGTAAATCATTAATTAGCCCATCAGTTCACAAACTGTACTGAAGGAATGGGCACTGTCGGAGGGTCAGCGCTGAGGGAGTGGGCACTGACGGAGGGTCAGCGCTGAGGGAGTGCCACACTGTAGGAGGGTCAGTGCTGAGGGAGTGCCGCACTGTCGGAGGGTCAGTGCTGAGGGAGCGGGCACTGTCGGAGGGTCAGTGCTGAAGGAGTGGGCACTATCGGAGGGTCAGTGCTGAGGGAGTGGGCACTGTCGGAGGGTCAGTGCTGAGGGAGTGCCACACTGTCGGAGGATGTGTGCTGAGGGAGTGCCGCACTGTTGGAGGGTGTGTGCTGAGGGAACACCGTACTGTTGGAGGGTCAGTGCTGAGGGAGCGCCGCACTGTCAGAGGGTCAGTGCTGAGGGAGTGCCACGCTGTCAGGGGGTCAGTGCTGAGGGAGCGGGCACTGTCAGGGGGTCAGTGCTGAGGGAGTGGGCACTGTCGGACGGTCAGTGCTGAGGGAGTGGGCACTGTCGGACGGTCAGTGCTGAGGGAGTGCTGCACTGTTGGAGGGTCAGTACTGAGGGAGCGCCGCACTGTCAGAGGGTCAGTGCTGAGGGAGTGCCGCACTGTCGGAGGGTCAGTGCTGAAGGAGTGGGCACTATCGGAGGGTCAGTGCTGAGGGAGTGGGCACTGTCGGAGGGTCAGTGCTGAGGGAGTGCCGCACTGTCGGAGGATGTGTGCTGAGGGAGTGCCGCACTGTTGGAGGGTCAGAGCTGAGGGAGTGGGCACTGTCGGAGGGTCAGTGCTGAGGGAGTGCCGCACTGTCGGAGGATGTGTGCTGAGGGAGTGCCGCACTGTTGGAGGGTGTGTGCTGAGGGAACACCGTACTGTTGGAGGGTCAGTGCTGAGGGAGCGCCGCACTGCCAGAGGGTCAGTGCTGAGGGAGTGCCGCACTGTCAGGGGGTCAGTGCTGAGGAAGCGCCGCACTGTCAGGGGGTCAGTGCTGAGGGAGTGGGCACTGTCGGACGGTCAGTGCTGAGGGAGTGGGCACTGTCGGAGGGTCAGTGCTGAGGGAGCCACACTGTTGAAGTGTCAATATGTTAGAGATCCCTTGTCTAATTGCAGTGTCACATTAAGACCTGTTTGCCTTCTCTTGTTGATCAAAATGGTTACTCAACATTTTCACAAGATCCTGTGATGAAATAACGATCCATGTGTCTGCGTTCTTGATGTTAGATAAAGATTAAACATTGGTCCAGTACACCAGAGAGGGCTGTTTAGCAAAATCCTCCCCAATGCAACTCCAGCCTACAGCGACCTAGTTACTGACCATCAACTGTGGCCTTGCTCGCTGCATGCAGGGGACTAGTGTCCTCGTTACATTACTGCACTTGGAGCTCCTTCAAGCCAGGGTGATGCTCTAGGCCAAGAGTAAACCCCACTATAGCAACTACTGCTGTCTAATGTAATCTTGACAGATAGATTTGACTGTGAGTCTCAGCATTGCGGATCAGGGTGCAAATGTGTATTGTTCAGAAAACCCACCTGGTTCACCAATGCCCTTTAAGGAAGGAGACTGCCATCCTTCCCTGGTCTGGCCTACATGTGACTCCAGACCCATAGCAATGTGGTTGACTCCTAACTGCCTCAGGAATGGGCAATGAAGCCAGTTCCGCCTACACTGTAATTTTCAGAGTGCAGTTATTTCGGATTTGAAATGCTCTGCTGTTGTGGCAGGATTTGTGCATTATTCCTAAAACCCTGTCCAGCAATATAAGCACTATCTAGTTGTCTTTCACATGTTCAATAGTGAGCCTCACTGGTGGAAGCCTCTGTAAACATCAAAACAAAGGGCTTCGGTATAAAAGTAGGCCATTCAAGCCTGCTGTACCATTCAATAATGCAGCTCCAAACACACCCTCGAGAGAGGACAAACAGGTCTTAATGTGATACTGCAATTAGAGATGGGATCTCTGACATATTGACACTTCAACAGTGTGGCTCCCTCCATATTGACCCTCCGACAGTGCGGCGCTCCCTCAGCACTGACCCTCCGACAGTGCGGCGCTCCCTCAGCACTGACCCTCCGACAGTGCGGCGCTCCCTCAGCACTGACCCTCCGAGAGTGTGGCGCTCCCTCAGCACTGACCCTCCGACAGTGCGGCACTCCCTCAGCACTGACCCTCCGACAGTGCGGTGCTCCCTCAGCACTGACCCTCCGAGAGTGTGGCGCTCCCTCAGCACTGACCCTCTGACAGTGCAGCACTCCCTCAGCACTGACCCTCCGACAGTGCCCACACCATCAGCACTGACCCTCCGACAGTGCGGTGCTCCCTCAGCACTGACCCTCCGACAGTGCGGCCTGCATCCCAAACACTTGTCCTGTCCAACTCAAAGTCTTCATAGAATACCTACAGACCGGTCATTCGAGACCACACTGGCCTTCCAAAGGCCATACCACCCAGGCACACTGCCTCACCTTATATTTTCTACAGCTATCCCATCTAACCTGCACATCCCTGGACTCTATGGACAATTTAGCATGGCCATTCCACCTAGCCTGCACATCTTTGGACTGTGGGAGGAAACCGGAGCACCCTAAGAAACCCACGCAGACACGGGGAGAATGTGCGAACTCCACACAGACACTCACCCCAGCGTGGGATCGAACCCAGGTCCCCGGTGCTGAGAGGCAGCAGCGCTAACCACTGAGCTACCTTCTCTGCATTCAATGATTTGACTATCATTGCAATTTGCAGACGAGAATTCCGCACTCTCTGTGGGAATATAGATCGACTCCATCAAACCTTCTATTTTCAAACTGTGCCTCTGAGTTTTGAGTCACTGCCCATTTTCCACAACAAGAGAGATTATTCTCTCCACCACCTCCATCAAACCCCCCCAGCATCTTGCATGTTTCTGTGTTATCATCTCTCATTCTTCCAACCTCCAAAAGAGTGAAAGCCCAAGCTCCTCACCCCTTCCTCATTAGGTAATCCTTTCAACTCAGCTACCCCCATGTCCAATTCCCCTATTAATCATGCCCCAGGCTCACCAACATACATTGGGAAAACAACACTTCGAGCCATAGAGATGTACAGCATGGAGACAGACCCTTCGGTCCAACTCATCCATGCTGACCAGGTACCGTCAATGAATCCAGTCCCATTTGCCAGCATTTGGCGCATATTCCTCCAAACCCTTCCTATCCATGTCCCCATCCAGGTGCCTTTTAAATGCTGTAACTGTACCAGCCTCCACCACTTCCTCTGGCAGCTCATTCCATACACGCACCACCCTCTGTGTGAAAATGTTGCCCCTTAGGTCCCTTTGAAATGTGCCCCCCCCACCTCATCTCCAACCTATGCTCCTCTAGTTTTTGACTCCCCCACCCTGGGGAAAAGACCTTGGCTACTCACCCTACCCATGCCCCTCATGATTTTATAAACCTCTATAAGGTCACCTCTCAGCCTCCAATGCTCCGGGGAAAATAGCCCCAGTCCATTCAGCCTCTCCCTGTACCTCAAAAAATCCTTAGCATGGATAATCTGAATAGCCAAGGTCTTTTCTACAGGGTAGGTTCAACTTTCATTCTGTGTTTCAAATAATTAGTGCCCGAAAGGATTGGAGCCGGTTTCACCCTTCAGGATATAAAGGGCTAATCCTTGAAGGAGCTACACAGTGGTCCTTACATTCATGAGTAAAAACACCACATTCCCAGAGATTACAGGCTGTAGAGCCGGACGAACACAGCAGACCAAGCAGCATCAGAGGAGCAGGAAGGCTGACGCTCCAGGTCTAGACATGTCTTCAGAGATTGCTGTCCCAAGGTGGGGGACAGGGTGGTGAAGAGAGAGAGAGAGAGAGAGAGAGAGACAGATGGATAAATAACTGGTGGTTTAACCTGTAGGTCACCACTGCTCAGGCAAGGGGAGAGGTTGAGAAGGACGTCTCATCTTTATAGTAGCCTCTGTGAGTGTAGCAATTGAATGTACACTGTTAGTGCATTGAGCCAGCAATCCAGCCAACTGAGCTAACTGAGCCCTTAAAGTTCATAGTGCAACAATGACACATTTTATTTTCTGTCACTTGAGGGATGTGGTTTATCACTGCCTGGGCCAGTATTTTTTGCCCTTTGAGGAGGTGATAGAGTGTTGCCTTCTCGAGCTGCCCCTGTAGTAGACCTATAACGTTGTTAGGGAGGGAGCTTGTTCTGAGTGTTAACTGCATGTAGCTCATGCGTAAAGCGACCTTAATCTGATGAGAGCCAAATTGTTTGCCTTTGATGTCAGCGAAGACTGAGTCTATCTGCTACCAAAGACTTTGTGTGGGCATCCTCACCCATTTAGCAACTTCGACTCAACCAACAAGAAACTGGAGGTAGCAAATCTACCCATCACGTTCCATATGGCTTCATTCGAAACTAGAATATATCACATGGTGGCAGCGGTGACGATCTGTATTTAACTACAATCGCTGCCTACCTCTGCATTCCCTCCAGCCATACAACCCTCCGAATTTGGGCACTATGCCAGCTGTGGTTTTTTGCTCATTTCTGCCCCACAAACCTCCACCACACCCACCTTTACCTTCAAATTCTGGAATTCTGTTGGCCCCTCTCCTCCTTAAAATCCGACCCCACTTCATGACCAGCTCGCCCTCCTATGATCTCCTCACATGACGTGATCTCAAGCTGAGTCTCGCAATGGCAGCGCCTTGGGGTCGTCCTTTTCCAGTTTAACGGCGCTAGACCAATGCACGTGGAGCCGCGGAAGCTGAGGCTTGAAGTGACACAAGTAAGCATTTCGAGGGGCTTAGTTTGTTGCAATTGCTGTTCTCAATGACATTAATCACAAGACAAAGACAGATTGCTCATGATAGCTAACACAAACATGCAGCTATTTATAATAGGATTAGAATAACTCCCTGGGCAGCGGTGACAGGGCGCAGAGAAAATATTGAGGTTAAATCAGGGCCAAGGAAATGGCACTTAAGGTCTCGGGTTACTCTGGTTGTTTCAGCTGTTTTGTAACTGATGGAGTTATTTAAAGGGAGAACCATGGGCTGGTTACAACTCCTGTTGCTGGAACCGAGGGCAGTCGGTTAAGTTAATATAAGGTTCAACGACCAAGCGGACGAGGTGGGTCATGGCCTAGTGGTATTGTTGCTAAACTATTAATCTAGAGACCACCCCCCAGATAAAGAATGTTTTTAGGACCCGGGTTCGAATCCTACCAGGGCCAGAGGGTGGAATTTGGATTCAGTAAAAACCTGGTATCTAACAGTGGCTGTTGGCAGAACCCATCTGGTTCACGAATGTCAGAGAACCCTGCAGCGTGGGCACAGGCCATTTGGCCCATCAAATCTATACCAATCCTCTGAAGAGCATCCCACCCCACTACCCTCTTCCTGTATTTCCTATGGCTAATCCACCTAGCCTGAACACCACGGGCAATTTAGCATAGCTAATCCACCCTAACCTGCACATCTTTGGACTGTAGGAGGAAACAAGAGCACCCGGCGGAAACCCGCGCAGACACGGGGGGGAATGTGCAAACTCCACACAGACAGTCGCCTGAGGGTGGAATCGAACCCAGGTCCCTGGCGCTGTGAGGCTGCAGTGCTAACCCAAGCAACCCATTAGGGAAAGGTTGGTCTGGTCCGACTTGTGACTCCAGGTCCACAGCAATGGTGTTGACTAGGGCAGCACGGTGGCTCAGTGTTTAGCACTGCTGCCTCACAGCATCAGGGACCCTATGAAACGAAGGATGTTATGAAGCTGGAGATGAATCAGAAAAGATTTACCAGGACGTTGTTGGGAATGTACGGTTTGAGTTATAAGGAGAGGCTGGATAGGCTGGGACATTTTTCACTGGAGCATAGGAGTTTGAGGAACCTTGTGGAGGTTAATAGCATCGTGAGGGGTATAGATAGAGTTACTGGCAGTTGCCTTTTCCCTAGGGTGGGGGATTTCAAGACTAGGGGACACTCTTCTAAGGTGAGAGGAGACAGATGTAAAAAAAAGACATAAAGAGGCGAAGCTTTTACACGGAGAGTGGTTCGCATGTGGAATGAACTTCCCTGAGGAAGTGGGGAATGCGGGCACTGTTACCACATTTAAAAGACTTTTGGGTAGGTGCGTGAATAGGAAATGTGTGGAAGGACATGGGCCAGGAGCAGGCAGCTGGGACTAGTTCAGTTTGGGATTATGGTCGGCATGGCCTGGTTGGGCCGAAGGGTCTGTTTCCTCACTATCTGACTCTATGATTCTGTAAGTTGTAGATTCTGTCACTCCCGGCAGTGAGAGGGAGATGGGGAGGGTCTTAGGCTGGCAGTGTCACTGCAATAGCCCTACACCACCTGAAATCTGAGATCTCTTCGTGGTGATGGTGGTGTGGTGCTGAGCTTGTTGGTCTGGCACCTGCAAAACCTTGGCTAATGCCTGGGAAGTGTGGGTTCGAATCCTGCCCCAACAGCTGGTGGAAGTGGATTCGATGAATAGAATCGCTTCATAAGAGCATCATTTGTAGAAAAAATCCACCTTCATTCACTGATGCGCTTTAGGGAAGGAAGTTGTCTATCCTTACCCAATCTACACGTGACTCCAGACCCACAGCTATGTGGCTAATTACCCGCTGAAACACCTGAGTGAGATTCAGTTCAAGGGGCAATAAGGCGTGGGCAACAACTGCCAGCCTTTTTATAATTCATTCATTAATGGGATCAGGGCATTGCTGCCCAGGGTGGCATTTATTGCCCATCCCTAATTGCCCAGAGGGCAGCTAAGACTCAACCACATTGCTGCAGTCTGGAGTCACATGTAGGCCCAGACCAGGTAAGGATGGCAGTTTCCTTCCCAAAGGGCTTTAGTGAATCTGATGGGTTTTGATAATAATTGATAATGGATTCATGGTCATCAGAAGACTCTTAATTTCATATTTTTCTACTGAATTTATACTCCACCATCTGCTGTGGTGGGATTCGAACCCCGGGCCCCAGAATGTCATCTGGGTCTCAGGATTAACAGTCCCGCAAGAATACCACTAGGCCATCACTTCCCTAACTGGATGGGGATACTGTTACAACATTTTAAGGGTATTTGGTAAAGTACACGAATAGGAAATGTGTGGAGTGCTATGGGCCTGGAGCAGGCAGGGGGGTCTAGTTCAGTTTGGGATTATGGTCAGAATGGGCTGGTTGGGCTGAAGGGTCTGTTTCCTCGCTGTCTGACTCTGTGACTCTGTAAGTTGAATTCCACTCCCCAATCTAGCTGAATGCACGCTCGAGATTATTCAGCAGGCGCCTTCCACCCTGGCAATGCCTCCTTCCCTCGCCAACTAATCAGCACCCTTTTCCCCCTGTAATATAAATTGTTGTGATTGTTTGAGATTTGGCACTCTCGCGTTGGGTCCTGAAGCATGCAGGGCGATACATATCTCTATTCAGCAAACCTCTGCATGACTGAACCATTGCCCTTACAGAGAGCCGCCACAGGTTTGATGGGCCAAGTGGTCCCCATCAGAGCAGTACAATTCCGTTAGGCAGCACCCCACCCACCCCCAACAGCTCCTGCTCGCTTGTCTCTGGGTCTAGACGGAAAGGGGTGGCTGTGAGTTAGGACTGAAGGCCTCGTCTTTGCCCCCTTCTGTTTCTTGCCTCTCCTTGCAGATATTTCCAGACCCCTTGGAACATGGTAACGAATGTTGCCGGAGGATCAGCGGCCGTTTGCCCTCGATTACGGTGGAGCTAACGGACGTGGGCGAGGTGGAGAGTGGAGAGCTACGTTGGCCTCCTGAGGAGCCCAGCCCCTGCGCGGTTGTTGAGGACCTCTTTAAGGCCAGCAGTGAGCAGGAAAGTCCCAGAGAAACACAGCCAGGGTTAAGTAAAGCCATGCCTCCCGGTAAGACACTTGGCCGATTCCAATGAAGCAAGCTGCTCCTCTACCTATGCCGGTGCGTGGGGCGTGGGGCGCGGGATTGCGGGGTGGGGTCCGGGGCTTTATGGTGAACACTCTGTCACTGCACGGTCACATAACCAGAATCAACGAATTGGCAACTTTCAATTTCAATCCCCCTCAGTCAATATCCTGGAGGCCGCCATTGACCACAACTGGCCTGGTCACAGAAACACAGCAGCTATGAGAGCAGGCCAGAGGCTGGGAATACTGCAGCGAGTAACTCAGGAGTGGGGATGTTCACTGATGACTGCACAATGTTCAGCACCATTTGAGGCTCCTCAGATACTGAAGCAGTCCATGTTCACATGCAACAAGATCTGGACAATAGCCAGACTTGGGCTGACTAATGGCAACTGACATTCGTGCCACACAAATGCCAGGCATCACCGATAAGAGACAATCTAACCACCGCCCCTTGACATTCAATGGTGTTATCATCACTGAATCCCCCACTATCAACATCCTGGGGGTTATCATTGACCAGAAACTCAACTGTGACAGCAATATAATTACAATTGCTCCAAGAGCAGGTCAGAGACTGGGAATCCTGCAGCGAGTAACTCACCTCCTGACTCCCCCCAAACCCTGTCCCACCATCTACAAGCCACAAGCCAGGAGTGTGATGGAATACTCCCCACTTGCCCTGGATGGGGGCAGCCCCAACAGCACTCAAGAAGCTCAACACCATCCAGGACAAAGCAGCCCCCACCTGATATGCCCCACATCCACAAACATCCCACTCCCTCCACCACCGACGCTCAGTCACAGCAGTGTGTACCATCTACAAGATGCACTGCAGAAATTCGCCAAAGATCCTCAGGCAGCACCTTCCAAACCCACGGCCGCTTCCATCTAGAAGGACAAAGGGCAGCAGATACATGGTAACACCACCCCCTGTGAGCTTCCCATCAAGCCGCTCACCATCTTGATTTGGAAATATATCGCCGTTCCTTCAGTGTCGCTGGGTCAAAATCTTGTAATTCCCTCCCTAAGGGCATTGTGGATGCCCCTAGTGTAGTGATTGGAAAGTGGTCAGCCAGGGGGGCCTCACAGAATCTGAGTTCCCTGATTGTGGCTGTTAACCTGGTCCAATCAGGGAGCCCTGACTGACAGATAGAAACAGGAGCATCAGGGGTTGTGCTCACTCTGAGAGCTGGCTCCAAGGAAGCTGGATTAGTGTCAAGGAGTCTCCGCGAGTCAATAAAGGGTGATGGGATACTGGTCTCTGTGGAGTTAGTTCACCTACACCACTGAGACCCCAGAAACTCACAAAGGGGGCTCACTACCTCTTTCTTAAGAGCAAAGAGAATGAGCATTCTGTGCTGGCACAGATATTGTGACCCATATTCATTGAAAGTGTAAAAATAACTCGACAGTGCACACTGACAGCGTGGTTATTTTACAGAACTCAGGTTGTCTCGTTTCGTCCTCTTCTCCAGCAAATCTTATCCTCACGTCATTGTCTCTTAAAATAAAGACATGAAGGTGTTACAGAAAAGTAGAAATTGCTGGAGAAACTCAGCAGGTCTGGCAGCATCTGCGGTGAGAGAGAAACAGAGTTTAACATTTTGGGTCCAGTGGCCCACGACTCGGAACACCACTCTCTCTCCACAGACCTGCTGAGTTTCTCCAGCAACTTCTGGTTTCCTTTCAAATCTCCAGCATCTGCAGTTCTTTGCTTTAACTTTATGTGGAAGTGTTAGAGGGTCCAGCGAAAGAGATTACAAGAATAGTTTTGGGGATAGAGTTCTTTAGAGAAGTGGTTAGTTTACTGAAATGGGAAGTGTTTCCCTTTGAGAAAGGCTCAACGGTCAGCATCCTTGCCTCATAGCCCCAGGGACCTGGGTTCGATTCCACCCTCGGGTGAGTGTCTGTGTGGAGTTTGCACATTCTCCCCGTGTCTGCGTGGGGTTTTCTCCAGGTGCTCCAGTTTCCTCCCACAGTCCAAAAACGCACAAATTAATTGGAATGGCCATGCTAAATGACCAATACTGTCCAGGGACGTGCACGTTAGGGTGGATTGGCCATGCAAAATTACCCATAGTTCCCAGGGATGTGCAGGTTAGGGTGGACTGGCCATGCTAAATTACCCATAGTGCCCAGGGGTGTGCAGGCTAGGGTGGATTGACTGTGCTAAATTACCCATAGTGCCCAGGGGTGTGCAGGCCAGGGTGGATTGGCTGTGCTAAATTACCCACAGTGCCCAGGGGTGTGCAGATTAGGGTGGATTGGCCGTGCTAAATTACCCATAGTGCCCAGGGATGTGCAGGTTAGGCTGGATTGGCCATGCTAAATTACCCATAGTGCCCAGGGGTGTGCAGGCTAGGCTGGATTGGCCATGCTAAATTACCCATAGTGCCCAGGGATGTAGCGGCTAGGGTGGATTGGCCGTGCTAAATTACCCATAGTGCCCAGGGATGTGCGGGTTAGGGTGGATTGGCCATGCTAAATTACCCATAGTGCCCAGGGGTGTGCAGGCTAGGGTGGATTGGCCGTGCTAAATTACCCATAGTGCTCAGGGATGTGCAGGTTAGGGTGGATTGGCTGTGCTAAATTACCCATAGTGCCCAGGGATGTGCAGGTTAGGGTGGATTGGCTGTGCTAAATTACCCATAGTGCCCAGGGATGTGCAGGTTAGGGTGGATTGGCTGTGCTAAATTACCCATAGTGCCCAGGGGTGTGCGGGTTAGGGTGGATTGGCCATGCTAAATTACCCATAGTGCCCAGGGGTGTGCAGGCTAGGGTGGATTGGCTGTGCTAAATTACCCATAGTGCCCAGGGATGTGCAGGTTAGGGTGGATTGGCTGTGCTAAATTACCCATAGTGCCCAGGGATGTGCAGGTTAGGGTGGATTGGCTGTGCTAAATTACCCATAGTGCCCAGGGATGTGCAGGTGAGGGTGGATTGGCTGTGCTAAATTACCCATAGTGCCCAGGGATGTGCAGGTTAGGGTGGATTGGCTGTGCTAAATTACCCATAGTGCCCAGGGGTGTGCAGGTTAGGGTGGATTGGCTGTGCTAAATTACCCATAGTGCCCAGGGATATGCACGTTAGGGTGGATTGGCCGTGCTAAATTACCCATAGTGCCCAGGGATGTGCAGGTTAGGGTGGATTGGCCATGCTAAATTACCCATAGTGCCCAGGGGTGTGCAGGTTAGGGTGGATTGGCCGTGCTAAATTACCCATAGTGCCCAGGGATGTGCAGGTTAGGGTGGATTGGCCATGCTAAATTACCCATAGTTCCCAGGGGTGTGCAGGCTAGGGTGGATTGGCCGTGCTAAATTACCCATAGTGCCCAGGGATGTGCAGGTTAGGGTGGATTGGCTGTGCTAAATTACCCATAGTGCCCAGGGATGTGCAGGTTAGGGTGGATTGGCCGTGCTAAATTACCCATAGTGCCCAGGGATGTGCAGGTTAGGGTGGATTGGCTGTGCTAAATTACCCATAGTGCCCAGGGGTGTGCAGGCTAGGGTGGATTGGCCGTGCTAAATTACCCATAGTGCCCAGGGATGTGCGGGTTAGGGTGGATTGGCCATGCTAAATTACCCATAGTGCCCAGGGGTGTGCAGGCTAGGGTGGATTGGCCGTGGTAAATTACCCATAGTGCCCAGGGATGTGCAGGTTAGGGTGGATTGGCTGTGCTAAATTACCCATAGTGCCCAGGGATGTGCAGGTTAGGGTGGATTGGCTGTGCTAAATTACCCATAGTGCCCAGGGATGTGCAGGTTAGGGTGGATTGGCTGTGCTAAATTACCCATAGTGCCCAGGGGTGTGCAGGTTAGGGTGGATTGGCTGTGCTAAATTACCCATAGTGCCCAGGGGTGTGCAGGTTAGGGTGGATTGGCCGTGCTAAATTACCCATAGTGCCCAGGGATGTGCAGGTTAGGGTGGATTGGCTGTGCTAAATTACCCATAGTGCCCAGGGATGTGCAGGTTAGGGTGGATTGGCCGTGCTAAATTACCCATAGTGCCCAGGGGTGTGCAGGTTAGGGTGGATTGGCCGTGCTAAATTACCCATAGTGCCCAGGGGTGTGCAGGTTAGGGTGGATTGGCCGTGCTAAATTACCCATAGTGCCCAGGGGTGTGCAAGTTTGGGTGGATTGGCCATGCTAAATTACCCATAGTGCCCGGGGATGTGCAGGTTAGGGTGGATTGGCCATGCTAAATTACCCATAGTGCCCAGGGGTGTGCAGGTTAGGGTGGATTGGCCGTGCTAAATTACCCATAGTGCCCAGGGATGTGCGGGTTAGGGTGGATTGGCCATGCTAAATTACCCATAGTGCCCAGGGATGTGCTGGTTAGGTTGGATTGGCCGTGCTAAATTACCCATAGTGCCCAGGGGTGTGCAGGCTGGGGTGGATTGGCCGTGCTAAATTACCCATAGTGCCGAGGGATGTGCAGGTTAGGGTGGATTGGCTGTGCTAAATTACCCATAGTGCCCAGGGGTGTGCGGGTTAGGGTGGATTGGCCATGCTAAATTACCCATAGTGCCCAGGGGTGTGCAGGCTAGGGTGGATTGGCCGTGCTAAATTACCCATAGTGCCCAGGGGTGTGCCGGTTAGGGTGGATTGGCCGTGCTAAATTACCCATAGTGCCCAGGGATGTGCAGGTTAGGGTGGATTGGCTGTGCTAAATTACCCATAGTGCCCAGGGGTGTGCAGGTTAGGGTGGATTGGCCGTGCTAAATTACCCATAGTGCCCAGGGATGTGCAGGTTAGGGTGGATTGGCCGTGCTAAATTACCCATAGTGCCCAGGGGTGTGCAGGTTAGGGTGGATTGGCCGTGCTAAATTACCCATAGTGCCCGGGGATGTGCAGGTTAGGGTGGATTGGCCGTGCTAAATTACCCATAGTGCCCGGGGATGTGCAGGTTAGGGTGGATTGGCCATGCTAAATTACCCATAGTGCCCAGGGGTGTGCAAGTTTGGGTGGATTGGCTGTGCTAAATTACCCATAGTGCCCGGGGATGTGCAGGTTAGGGTGGATTGGCCGTGCTAAATTACCCATAGTGCCCAGGGGTGTGCAGGTTAGGGTGGATTGGCCGTGCTAAATTACCCATAGTGCCCAGGGATGTGCTGGTTAGGTTGGATTGGCCATGCTAAATTACCCATAGTGCCCGGGGATGTGCAGGTTAGGGTGGATTGGCCATGCTAAATTACCCATAGTGCCCAGGGGTGTGCAGGTTAGTGTGGATTGGCCGTGCTAAATTACCCATAGTGCCCAGGGATGTGCGGGTTAGGGTGGATTGGCCATGCTAAATTACCCATAGTGCCCAGGGATGTGCTGGTTAGGTTGGATTGGCCGTGCTAAATTACCCATAGTGCCCAGGGGTGTGCAGGCTAGGGTGGATTGGCCGTGCTAAATTACCCATAGTGCCGAGGGATGTGCAGGTTAGGGTGGATTGGCTGTGCTAAATTACCCATAGTGCCCAGGGGTGTGCGGGTTAGGGTGGATTGGCCATGCTAAATTACCCATAGTGCCCAGGGGTGTGCAGGCCAGGGTGGATTGGCCGTGCTAAATTACCCATAGTGCCCAGGGGTGTGCAGGTTAGGGTGGATTGGCCGTGCTAAATTACCCATAGTGCCCAGGGATGTGCAGGTTAGGGTGGATTGGCTGTGCTAAATTACCCATAGTGCCCAGGGGTGTGCAGGTTAGGGTGGATTGGCCGTTCTAAATTACCCATAGTGCCCAGGGATGTGCAGGTTCGGGTGGATTGGCCGTGCTAAATTACCCATAGTGCCCAGGGGTGTGCAGGTTAGGGTGGATTGGCCGTGCTAAATTACCCATAGTGCCGAGGGATGTGCAGGTTAGGGTGGATTGGCTGTGCTAAATTACCCATAGTGCCCAGGGGTGTGCGGGTTAGGGTGGATTGGCCATGCTAAATTACCCATAGTGCCCAGGGGTGTGCAGGCTAGGGTGGATTGGCCGTGCTAAATTACCCATAGTGCCCAGGGATGTGCAGGTTAGGGTGGATTGGCTGTGCTAAATTACCCATAGTGCCCAGGGATGTGCAGGTTAGGGTGGATTGGCCGTGCTAAATTACCCATAGTGCCCGGGGATGTGCAGGTTAGGGTGGATTGGCCATGCTAAATTACCCATAGTGCCCAGGGGTGTGCAGGTTAGGGTGGATTGGCCGTGCTAAATTACCCATAGTGCCCAGGGATGTGCGGGTTAGGGTGGATTGGCCATGCTAAATTACCCATAGTGCCCAGGGATGTGCTGGTTAGGTTGGATTGGCCGTGCTAAATTACCCATAGTGCCCAGGGGTGTGCAGGCTAGGGTGGATTGGCCGTGCTAAATTACCCATAGTGCCGAGGGATGTGCAGGTTAGGGTGGATTGGCTGTGCTAAATTACCCATAGTGCCCAGGGGTGTGTGGGTTAGGGTGGATTGGCCATGCTAAATTACCCATAGTGCCCAGGGGTGTGCAGGCTAGGGTGGATTGGCCGTGCTAAATTACCCATAGTGCCCAGGGATGTGCAGGTTAGGGTGGATTGGCTGTGCTAAATTACCCATAGTGCCCAGGGATGTGCAGGTTAGGGTGGATTGGCTGTGCTAAATTACCCATAGTGCCCAGGGATGTGCAGGTTAGGGTGGATTGGCTGTGCTAAATTACCCATAGTGCCCAGGGGTGTGCAGGTTAGGGTGGATTGGCCGTGCTAAATTACCCATAGTGCCCAGGGATGTGCAGGTTAGGGTGGATTGGCCGTGCTAAATTACCCATAGTGCCCAGGGATGTGCAGGTTAGGGTGGATTGGCCGTGCTAAATTACCCATAGTGCCCAGGGGTGTGCAGGTTAGGGTGGATTGGCCATGCTAAATTACCCATAGTGCCCAGGGATGTGCGGGTTAGGGTGGATTGGCCGTGCTAAATTACCCATAGTGCCCAGGGGTGTGCAGGCTAGGGTGGATTGGCCGTGCTAAATTACCCATAGTGCCCAGGGATGTGCAGGTTAGGGTGGATTGGCCGTGCTAAATTACCCATAGTGCCCAGGGATGTGCAGGTTAGGGTGGATTGGCCGTGCTAAATTACCCATAGTGCCCAGGGATGTGCAGGTTAGGGTGGATTGGCCGTGCTAAATTACCCATAGTGCCCAGGGATGTGCAGGTTAGGGTGGATTGGCCGTGCTAAATTACCCATAGTGCCCAGGGGTGTGCAGGTTAGGGTGGATTGGCTGTGCTAAATTACCCATAGTGCCCAGGGATGTGCAGGTTAGGGTGGATTGGCCGTGCTAAATTACCCATAGTGCCCAGGGGTGTGCAGGCTAGGGTGGATTGGCCGTGCTAAATTACCCATAGTGCCCAGGGATGTGCGGGTTAGGGTGGATTGGCCGTGCTAAATTACCCATAGTGCCCAGGGGTGTGCAGGCTAGGGTGGATTGGCCGTGCTAAATTACCCATAGTGCCCAGGGGTGTGCAGGCTAGGGTGGATTGGCCGTGCTAAATTACCCATAGTGCCCAGGGAAGTGCGGGTTAGGGTGGATTGGCCATGCTAAATTACCCATAGTGCCCAGGGGTGTGCAGGTTAGGGTGGATTGGCCATGCTAAATTACCCATAGTGCCCAGGGATGTGCAGGTTAGGGTGGATTGGCTGTGCTAAATTACCCATAGTGCCCAGGGATGTGCAGGTTAGGGTGGATTGGCCGTGCTAAATTACCCATAGTGCCCGGGGATGTGCAGGTTAGGGTGGATTGGCCGCGCTAAATTACCCATAGTGCCCAGGGGTGTGCAGGTTAGGGTGGATTGGCCGTGCTAAATTACCCATAGTGCCCAGGGGTGTGCAAGTTTGGGTGGATTGGCCGTGCTAAATTACCCATAGTGCCCGGGGATGTGCAGGTTAGGGTGGATTGGCCATGCTAAATTACCCATAGTGCCCAGGGGTGTGCAGGTTAGGGTGGATTGGCCGTGCTAAATTACCCATAGTGCCCAGGGATGTGCGGGTTAGGGTGGATTGGCCATGCTAAATTACCCATAGTGCCCAGGGGTGTGCAGGTTAGGGTGGATTGGCCGTGCTAAATTACCCATAGTGCCCAGGGATGTGCTGGTTAGGTTGGATTGGCCGTGCTAAATTACCCATAGTGCCCAGGGGTGTGCAGGCTAGGGTGGATTGGCCGTGCTAAATTACCCATAGTGCCCAGGGGTGTGCGGGTTAGGGTGGATTGGCCATGCTAAATTACCCATAGTGCCCAGGGGTGTGCAGGCTAGGGTGGATTGGCCGTGCTAAATTACCCATAGTGCCCAGGGATGTGCAGGTTAGGGTGGATTGGCTGTGCTAAATTACCCATAGTGCCCAGGGGTGTGCAGGTTAGGGTGGATTGGCTGTGCTAAATTACCCATAGTGCCCAGGGATGTGCAGGTTAGGGTGGATTGGCCGTGCTAAATTACCCATAGTGCCCAGGGATGTGCAGTTTAGGGTGGATTGGCCGTGCTAAATTACCCATAGTGCCCAGGGGTGTGCAGGTTAGGGTGGATTGGCCGTGCTAAATTACCCATAGTGCCCAGGGATGTGCGGGTTAGGGTGGATTGGCCATGCTAAATTACCCATAGTGCCCAGGGGTGTGCAGGCTAGGGTGGATTGGCCGTGCTAAATTACCCATAATGCCCAGGGATGTGCAGGTTAGGGTGGATTGGCTGTGCTAAATTACCCATAGTGCCCAGGGATGTGCAGGTTAGGGTGGATTGGCCGTGCTAAATTACCCATAGTGCCCAGGGGTGTGCAGGCTAGGGTGGATTGGCTGTGCTAAATTACCCATAGTGCCCAGGGATGTGCGTGTTAGGGTGGATTGGCCATGCTAAATTACCCATAGTGCCCAGGGGTGTGCAGGCTAGGGTGGATTGGCCGTGCTAAATTACCCATAGTGCCCAGGGGTGTGCAGGCTAGGGTGGATTGGCCGTGCTAAATTACCCATAGTGCCCAGGGATGTGCGGGTTACGGTGGATTGGCCATGCTAAATTACCCATAGTGGCCAGGGGTGTGCAGGTTAGGGTGGATTGGCCGTGCTAAATTACCCATAATGCCCAGGGATGTGCAGGTTAGGGTGGATTGGCCGTGCTAAATTACCCATAGTGCCCAGGGATGTGCAGGTTAGGCTGGATTGGCCGTGCTAAATTACCCATAGTGCCCAGGGATGTGCAGGTTAGGGTGGATTGGCCATGCTAAATTACCCATAGTGCCCAGGGATGTGCAGGTTAGGGTGGGTTGGCCATGCTAAATTACCCATAGTGCCCAGGGATGTGCGGGTTAGGGTGGGTTGGCCGTGCTAACTTACCCATAGTGCCCAGGGATGTGCAGGTTAGGGTGGATTGGCCGTGCTAAATTACCCATAGTGCCCAGGGATGTGCGGGTTAGGGTGGGTTGGCCATGCTAAATTGTTCCATAGTGTCCAGGAATGTGCAGGTTAGGGTGGAGTGGCCATGGGAAGTGAACGTGGTTACCAATCCAGGCAGCAGTTTTGTTTTGTTCGCAAGACAACCAGTTTAACCTTAAGTCTGATGATTTTATCAACATCGGACCAATCCTATTGTAAGAAATTGATATGTCATCAAGGATATAAAAGAAGACGCCATTTGAAAATCGGTCCGAGAACAAGTGTCATCTGTTAGAGTTAACAACCAGAAAATCACTGGCTGTCACAAAATTCTCAAAGCTCTCAGAGACCATAATCTGAGCAAAGGTACAGCTGTACTCTTAGCTAACACCCTTGACATAAGAATTCAACAGAGAAGGAGGCTCCTGACTGAAGATCAGCAGAGAAAGCACAGAACATTCTGGAATACGTATCCTGGCCATAATTTCAGAGGCTAGGCTTTAATTTTTTAAAAGTATTTTTGTTTATATCAGTGGGATTGGTATTCATTGGAACAGCATACTATTAGAATATTGTTTTATTCGAGAATATTTAGTAGTTAGAGGGGAATTGTTTAGTTTGTTAACAGTTCAGTTAATTTGTTCACTGTTAGAGCGAGATAATTAAATAGTTACTTGGTGATTAAAGAGCGAGGGTCAGGAGTTTATTTCATTTAACCACTGCTTTATAACAGAATGGGGGTGAGAGGTACACACCTCTTTCAACCGATTATAAAGTGAGACGAGCCTCTCTGGGTGTTTGGGCTTTGGTTATCTGAGGGGGGTCGACCTCCACTTCATGGCAATGGGGCTCGGTTGAATGCTGTTGGAGGGCCCATATAGCCTCATTGGGCCAAATGGCCTACTTCCACATTGTAGGGATTCTATGAAACACACAGTGAGTGGTTAGGGGTTGGCTAGTTTCGATGGTTGGATGGCTGCTTTGTTAATGCCGACAGCGTGGGTTCAATTCCTGTACCTGCTGAGGTTACCATAAAGAACTTTCCCCTCGCCTGAGGCATGGTGACCCTCAGGCTAAACCTCCATCAGTTGTCTCTCTGTCATGAGAGAGCAGCCCCATGGTCTAGCAGGACTATATTAGCGTAGCCTTGGGCTACAACAGGGACAGACTCAAATGAGATTTTCAAGAAGGGATTAGTTGAGAGAAAATTATTAACAAAACTATGAGGTGGGGAATGGGGGAGAAGTCAGCTGAGGGGAACAAGCTGACAAGCGTTTGAGGAGGGACCTAAGGGGCAACTATTTCACACAGAGGGTGGTGTGTGTATGGAATGAGCTGCCAGAGGAAGTGGTGGAGGCTGGTGCAGTTACAGCATTTAAAAGGCATCTGGATGGGGACATGGCTAGGAAGGGTTGAGAGGGAAATGGGACAAATGCTGGCAAATGGGACTAAATTTATTTAAGATATCAGGTCAGCACAGATGAGTCAGACTTGGGGGCCTGTTTCTGTGCTGTATGTGCCTATGAAGCTATGACTCTGAGAGAGACAGCACAGGCCTCAAACGCTGGAATGGCCTCACTCTGTGTTGTCACTGCTCCACAACTCGATACAGATCAGAACTCCACAGTGATGGACAAAGCTACACAGTAAACAGTCACGAGTAACTCCTCTGTCACGCTTTCTATCCCACCTGCACCCCTCCCTATAGAATCATAGAACCCCTACAGTGTGGAAACAGGCCCTTCAGCCCAACTAGTCCACACCGACCCTCAGAGCATCCCCCCAGACCCATCCCCCTATAGCCCACCTAATCTACACAGCCCTGGACACTATGGGCAATTTAGCACGGCCAATCCACCCTAACCTGCGCCTAATCCTCCCTTTTCTTGCTCCACCCTTCACCCATTTACTGTCTCCGCGGTACCATACCCGAAATGCCCATATTCCACATGGACGAGTCTGGAAGTCCGGCTGGAAGTTCTAGAAGATCCGATATGAACCTTCAACCCCATTACCAATGGATTACACCACACTGTAACCTGTGGAGCAACTTCATCCCTCAGAAATAAACAAGGTACCAGCTGAGTTTCTACTCTCTCCTGGCCAGGCCTGCTGGTGTTGCCCATCCCTAATTGCCCCCTGAACTGAACGCCTTGCTACGGCCATTTCAGAGGGCAGTTAACAGCCAATCACATTGCTGTGGGTCTGGAGTCACATTTAGGCCACGCATGGGCAAGGTCATGGAGGAGATTACAGAGATAGGGAGGGGTGAGGTGTTAGAGAGGGTTACAGAGATAGGGAGGGGTGAGGTGATGGAGGGGTTACAGAGATAGGGAGGGGTGAGGTGATGGAGGGGGTTACAGAGATAGGGAGGGGTGAGGTGATGGAGGGGTTTACAGAGATAGGGAGGGGTGAGGTGATGGAGGGGTTACAGAGATAGGGAGGGGTGAGGAGATGGAGGGGTTACAGAGATAGGGAGGGGTGAGGTGATGGAGGGGTTTACAGAGATAGGGAGGGGTGAGGTGATGGAGGGGTTACAGAGATAGGGAGGGGTGAGGTGATGAGGGGTTACAGAGATAGGGAGGGGTGAGGAGATGGAGGGTTACAGAAATAGGGAGGGGTGAGGTGATGGAGGGGTTACAGAGATAGGGAGGGGTGAGGTGATGGAATGGTTGCAGATGTAGGGAGGGGTGAGGTGATGGAAGGGGATTAGTGTTAGAGAGGGGGTGAGGTGATGGAGGGGTTACAGAGATAGGGAGGGGTGAGGTGATGGAGGGGTTACAGAGATAGGGAGGGGTGAGGTGATGGAATGGTTGCAGATGTAGGGAGGGGTGAGGTGATGGAAGGGGATTAGTGTTAGAGAGGGGGTGAGGAGATGGAGGGGTTTACAGGGATAGGGAGGGGTGAGGTGATGGAGGGGTTACAGAGATAGGGAGGGGTGAGGTGATGAGGGGTTACAGAGATAGGGAGGGGTGAGGTGATGGAATGGTTGCAGATGTAGGGAGGGGTGAGGTGATGGAAGGGGATTAGTGTTAGAGAGGGGGTGAGGAGATGGAGGGGTTTACAGAGATAGGGAGGGGTGAGGTGATGAGGGGTTACAGAGATAGGGAGGGGTGAGGTGATGGAATGGTTGCAGATGTAGGGAGGGGTGAGGTGATGGAAGGGGATTAGTGTTAGAGAGGGGGTGAGGAGATGGAGGGGTTTACAGAGATAGGGAGGGGTGAGGTGATGGAGGGGTTACAGAGATAGGGAGGGGTGAGGTGATGGAGGGGGTTACAGAGATAGGGAGGGGTGAGGTGATGGAGGAATATGAAACAAGGAAGAAAGTTCTCTGAATCGAGGGTTACTGGGGCAGGCCTGGTGTCACACCATGAGCGCTGTGTTTTTATGAAGTACCCTCTATAATAGCCCCTCTGGGACATGTCTGCATCAGACTGAGTAGCTCAGAGCAGTGTCACGCAGCAACATACTCACATCTTTCTCCTGATTTTTGTGTTTTTTTCCCAGGGGAAGAGGAGACTGAACTGCAGGAGGCAGAGACAAGGGGAGATGGAGGAACGAAGGCTGTGAGTTTACCCCACAAAGGTCAAGAACAAGGGGTGGCAGAACCGAGGAACTGAGAATAGTATCCCATTCCTGAGGGTTGCTTATAAAGGACACAAGTCCTGGCACAAAGCCCCTAATATTAATGTCCCAAACCCCTCCCATCCAATAAGAGATTCAGATGTTCTGTTGAAAGATGACCTTCATGATCCCTGACCCCTCCCTATTTATTTGCCAGCTTGGATCTAGGGCCTACAAACATTAGCTCAAACCATAGGCTTTGAGAACCTTGGACAGCTTGGTGCCACAGTGGTTAGCACTGCTGCCTCAGAGCGGCAGGGACCCAGTTTTGATTCCAGTCTCGGCTGACTATCTGTTTTGCATTTTCTCCCTGTGCCTGCGTGAGCTTCCTCCCACAGGCCGAAGATCTTCAGGTGGATTGGCCGTGCTAAATTGCCCCGTAGTGTCCAGGGATATGCAGGCTGGGTGGGTTCGCCATGGGAAACACAGGGTTACAGCAATGGGGTGGGTCTGGGTGGGATGCCCTTTGGACGGTCAGTGTGAACTAGATGGGTCGAATGGCCTCTATGTACACAGCAGGGATTCTATGATCAGGCCCAGCACTGAGGGATGTGCTGAACACTCTGAGAGGCCATTTGTCGTACCCAATGTGGAAACCAACATGCTGTCCACACCCTTCCCCCCCAACTGCAACCACCCACTACTGTGTGGGTGTGGCTTCGGAATCAATTGACACGCTCTCTGGTGAGCTGGCAAAATGTGGGAGGAGATCATTCAGCCCATCGCACCGATGATAGCCTGCTGGAGTGGATCTGCCCGATTACATTCAGAGTTTTGAGCTTTTCCAGCAACTTCTGTCTTTGCTTCTGATTTACAACGTCTGCGGTTCTTTCCGTTTTTTCAGAGTTTTGAGCTTTTCCAGCAACTTCTGTCTTTGCTTCTGATTTACAACGTCTGCGGTTCTTTCCGTTTTTATTTCGATTCAGACGAATGCAGGTGAAGGCCATTCGGCCTTTCGAGCCTGCTGTACCATTTGCTGAGAAGGTGCTGATTGGATCGCTGGCTTGGCTCCACGTTTTAGACATTCTCCCTTTGATCCCTGCCCTTTTCCCCATAATCCGGTCACTGTTTCTCCGTTCTCCATTCCCATCGTAAAGGCTCAGCTTGCTACCATCGACCTTGCAGCGAACCCATCCCAGCTCCTCGAGTAAAGATGATTCTCGATAGGAGTGAGAGAGACAGGGTAGTTGTCATGGGGGACTTCAACTTTCCAGATATTGACTGGGAACACTACAGTTCGAGTACTATAGATGGGTCAGTTTTTGTCCAGGGTGTGCAGGAGGGCTTCCTGACACAGTATGTAGATAGGCCAACAAGGGGCGAAGCCACATTAGATTTGGTACTGGGTAATGAGCCCGGCCAGGTGTTAGATTTGGAAATAGGTGAGCACTTTGGTGATAGCAATCACATTTCTGTTATAACAAAGTGTGGAGCTGGATGAACACAGCAGGCCAAGCAGCATCTCAGGAGCACAAAAGCTGATGTTTTGGGCCTAGACCCTTCATCAGAGAGGGGGATGGGGAGAGGGTTCTGGAATAAATAGGGAGAGAGGGGGAGGTGGACCGAAGATGGAGAGAAAAGAAGATAGGTGGGGAGGAGAGTATAGGTGGGGAGGTAGGGAGGGGATAGGTCAGTCCAGGGAAGATGGACAGGTCACGGAGGTGGGATGAGGTTAGTAGGTAGGATATGGAGGTGCTCCTGAGATGCTGCTTGGCCTGCTGTGTTCATCCAGCTCCACACTTTGTTAACTTGGATTCTCCAGCATCCACAGTTCCCATTATCACTGATACAATTCTGTTATGTTCACTTTGGTGATGGAAAGGGATAGCTGTATACCACTAGGCAAGAGTTATAGCTGGGGGAAAGGCAATTATGATGAGGCAAGATTTAGGGAGCATAGGATGGGGAAGGAAACTGCAGGGGATGGGCACATTAGAAATGTGGAGCTTATTCAAGGAAAAGCTCCTGTGTGTCCGAGATAAGTATGTACCTGTCAGGCAGGGAGGAAGCTGTAGAGTGTGGGAGCCGTGGTTTATGAAGGAGGTGGAATCTCTGGTCAAGAGGAAGAAGAAGGCTTATGTTAGGATGAGATGTGAAGGCTCAGTTTGGGCACTTGAGGGCTACGAGGTAGTCAGGAAAGACCTAAAGAGAGAGCTCAGAAGAGCCAGGAGGAGACATGAGAAGTTGTTGGCAGATAGGATCAGGGTAAACCCTAAGGCTTTCTATCGGTATTTAAGGAATAAAAGAAAGTAAGATTAGGCCCAATCAAGGATAGTAGTGGTAAGTTGTGTGTGGAGTCAGAGGAGATAGGGGAAGCACTAAATGAATATTTTTCAACAGTATTCACTCTAGAAAACCACAATGTTGTCGAGGAGAATACTGAGATACAAGCTACTAGGCTAGGTGGGATTGAGGTTCACAAGGAAGAGGTATTAGAAATCCTTCAGAAGGTGAAGATAGATAAGTCCCCTGGGCCGGATGGGATTTATCCTTGGATCCTCTGGGAAGCCAGGGAGGAGATAGCCAAGCCTTTGGCATTGATCTTTAACTCGTCATTGTCTACAGGAATAGTGCCAGACGACTGGAGGATAGCAAATGTGGTTCCCCTGTTCAAGAAGGGGAGTAGAGACAACCCTGTTAATTATAGACCAGTGAGCCTTACCTCAGTTGTTGGTAAAGTGTTGGAAAAGGTTAGAAGGGATAGGATTTATAATCATCTAGAAAAGAATAAATTGATTAGGGATAGTCAGCACGGTTTTGTGAAGGGAAGGTCGTGCCTCACAAACCTTATTGAGTTCTTTGAGAAGGTGACCAAACAGGTAGATGAGAGTAAACCGGTTGATGTGGTGTATATGGATTTAGCAAGGCGTTCGATAAGGTTCCCCACAATAGACTACTGTACAAAATGCGGAGGAATGGAATTGTGGGAGATATAGCAGTTTGGATCGGAAATTGGCTTGCTGAAAGAAGACAGAGGGTGGTAGTTGATGGGAAATGTTCATCCTGGAGACCAGTTACTAGTGGTGTAGCGCAAGGGTCGGTGTTGGGTCCACTGCTGTTTGTCATTTTTATAAATGACCTGGATGAGGGTGTAGAAGGTTGGGTTAGTAAATTTGCAGACAACACTAAGGTCGGTGGAGTTGTGGATAGTGACGAAGGATACTGTAGGTTGCAGAGAGACATAGATAAGCTGCAGAGCTGGGCTGAGAGGTGGCAAATGGAGTTTAATGCAGACAAGTGTGAGGTGATGCACTTAGGTAGGAGTAACCGGAAGGCAAAGTACAGGGCTAATGGTAAGATTCTTAGTAGTGTAGATGAGCAGAGAGATCTCGGTGTCCATGTACACAGATCATTGAAACTTGCCACCCAGGTTGACAGGGCTGTTAAGAAGGAATACAGTGTTTTAGCTTTTATTAATAGAGGGATCGAGTTCCGGAACCAAGAGGTTATGGTGAAGCTGTACAAAACTCTGGTGTGGCCGCACTTGGAGTATTGTGTACAGTTCTGGTCACCGCATTATAAGAAGGATGTGGAAGCTTTGGAAAGGGTGCAGAGGAGATTTACTAGGATGTTGCCTGGTATGGAGGGAAGTTCTTACAAGGAAAGGCTGAGGGACTTGAGGCTGTTTTCATTAGAGAGAAGAAGGTTGAGAGGTGACTTAATTGAAACATATAAAATAATCAGAGGGTTAGATAGGGTGGATAGGGAGAGCCTTTTTCCTAGGATGGTGACAGCAAGCACGAGGGGGCATAGCTTTAAATTGAAGGGTGAAAGATATAGGACAGATGTCAGAGGTAGTTTCTTTACTCAGAGAGTAGTAAGGGAATGGAACGCTTTGCCTGCAACGGTAGTAGATTCGCCAATTTTAGGTACATTTAAGTCGTCATTGGATAAGCATATGGACGTACATGGAATAGTGTAGGTTAGATGGGCTTGAGATTGGTATGACAGGTCGGCACAACATCGAGGGCCGAAGGGCCTGTACTGTGCTGTAATGTTCTATATGTTCTATAATCTCCTTACCTAGGGCTAGCTTTGGCTATTTCAGTTCTGAGGAAAGTTCATTGTTCAGCAACCTGCACTCGGTTTCTCTGTCCAGGGACGCTACTGAGTCTTTCTCCTGTGTCTAAGGGAACTGTTTCTCCTTAGTGTTTCTCAACGCTTCGATCAAATCTCCTCTGCTCTAAGAGAAACGATCCCAGCTTCTCCAGGTTGCCATCCATCACTGAGAGTCCCCATCCCTTATTCTGTTCTCGTTAACAAAATCAGAAATAGCTGGAAAAGCTCACCAGGCCTGGCAGCTCCTGTGGACAGAAGGTAGAGTTAATGTTTCAGGACCACTGACTCTTCTACACTACACTTCCATTACATGTGACACTGCAGGAATTCACCAAAGATCCTCGGGCAGCACCTTCCAAACCCACGACCACTTCCATCTGGAAGGACAAGGGGCAGCAGATACATGGGAGCACCACCCCCTGCACGTTCCCCTCCGAGGAGATAAATTGTCGTCCCTTTGCTGTCGCTGGGTCAAAATCCTGCAATTCCGTCCCTAAGGGCGTTGTGGGTGACCCTACACCAGAGAGAAAGTTCACCCCCACCTTCTCAAGGGGGCGGTTAGGGATGGGCAAGAAATGCTGGCAAAGCCTACACCTCAGGAGTAAATAGGAAAGTATTAACCAAGGGCCTGATGCTGTTTAAAAGCGAAGATTTCAACTGTGATACAACTCACAAACCAAACGGTTTGTGGTAGCACCGAGGACTTTTCCCTATTGCTCTGTAACTCACACTCTCACTCACACTCACACTCACACACATTCTCTCACACACACACACACTCACACACATTCTCTCTCACATTCACACACACACACACACACATTCTCACACACACACATTCTCACACACACACTCACACACACATTCTCACACACACACACACACACACATTCTCACACACACACTCACACACACATTCTCTCACACACACACACAGACTCTCACACACACACATACACACACTCACAGACACACACACACTCACAGACACACACACACTCACAGACACACACACACACTCTCACAGACACACACACACACTCTCACGCGCGCGCACACACACACATGCTCACACACATTCTCTCTCTCACACACGCACACGCGCGCACACACACATATGTACGTTCACACCTGCACAGACAGCCTCACAGATAAACACAGATGCACACACACACATGCACACACACAGTGATATGCACACACAGATACGCACACACTGACAAAGGCACACATGCACACATACATGCACACAGGCAAACACATGCACACACAAATGGACATACATGCACACACACACCACACACACACATGCACACACAGACACATGCGCACACACACACATATATACGCACACAGACAAGCACATGCGCATGCACAAACATAGACGTATACACACACACACACACAAACACAAACACACACACACACACACACACACACACAGACATGCACCCACAGACATGCATGCATACACACACACAGACATGCACGCATACACACACACACACACACACACACACACACACACACACACACACACACACACACACACACAGTGATGTTCCTCATGCTGGCAGTCAGTGTTCAAGATATACATGTGAAGCAGGTTAAGAGACTCTTGAGCCAAATTCTATTCCTAACGAAGAGTACCTCTTACGTCTGGAGTGTGTCTCGGTATAACCCATAAATATTCTGCCTGCGTCAAATAGAATTGACATGAAGAGCAGAAACTCTACATCAATGGTGCTAGTTAAAATCCCTTCATGTTAATCAATGTTCCACATTAAAGGAATGGATTTGATTCTGTAAAAATGCTGAACTATCGTATCATTGATTTTAAATTTTGTTTGCTGATGGAGAGCAGGTGGCAGAGGTGGGAGGTTTCTGCAGAAAAGAATTTCAGGTCCGTGGATGATTAGAATCCCAGTCCAACAGCTAACCCACAAGATGTTTGAAGTTATGGAAGACTCAATCATTGTTCAGTGGGACAAGGATCATGAAACTGAACCTTTTATTGATTGGATGAGAGCGTCGCTGGCCAGGCAGCATTTATTGCCCATCCCTAATTGCCCCAGAGGGCAGTTAAAAGTCAACCACGTTGCTGTGGTTCTGGAGTCACATGTAGGCCAGACCAGGTAAGGATGGCAGTTTCCTTCCCCAAAAGGCCATTAGTGAACCAGATGGGAATGTCCTGACAATGGATTCATGGTTATCATTAAATTCTTAATTCCAGATATTTATTTAACTCATATCCCACCATATGCAGGGTTTGAAGCCAGGTCCCCAGAACATTATGGGGTTAACAGTCCAGTGACAATGCCACCAGGTCATCAGCTCCCCAGTCACAAAGCGCCTGGAATTGTCAGCTCAGTAACTGTTTACGAGTTAGTGCCCAGTTAGACAATCAGACCATAAGACGTAGGAACGGAAGGAGGCTACTCAGCCCATCAGGCGCGCTGTGCAGTTCGGTGAAACCATGGTTGATCTGAGAACACCGCTTTCCTGCCTTTTCCGCATGACCATTCCAGATTAAAAATCTTTCTATCTCAGCCTTGAGTATGCTTAGTGACCCAGCCTCGACAGCCCCTTTGCAGTAAAGAATTCTACAGATTCACTCCCCTCTGAGAGAAGAAATTGCTCCCCATTTTTGTCTTCAATGGGCAGTCCCTTGTTCTGAGACGATGCCCCTCTGGTCCTAGACATTCCCCCAAAGGGGAAGCAAACTCTCCACATCTCTCCTGTCAAGCCCCCTAAGACCTTTCAATAAAGTCACCTCTTGCTCTTCCAAGCCGCAATGAATACAAGCCCAAGCCAACTCAACCTCTCCTCATCAGACAGTCCCTCCATACCTGGGATCAGCCAAACGAACCTTCTCTGGATTGTCTCCAACTTCAGTCTATCTTTCCCTTAGATACGGGACCCACAAACTGCTCACAGTATTCCAGCCATGGTCCAACTAGTGCCTTGTATAATTTTAGCAAAAACTCCATACACTTCTATCCCATCCCCTTTGAAGTCAAAGCCAATTTTCCTTCCAATGGTGCACCATTCACCTACTTGAAATGCTTTGGGGAGGCGGGTTGGTGCAAGACTGTGATGCCCCCCACAGGTGAATGTCCCGTGGCTCTCCTGGATGTCAAAGGATGACAATTTGGAGGATATTTGGTTTGGATGCATCAGGAAAGAATGGTTGAAACATCTAAGATTCTTGAGGAGACTTGGCTGGGTGGATGTGGAAAGGATGGCTCCACTTGTGGAACATTCTAGAACTGAGGGGGCGGGGTTCACTGTTTAAAAATAATGGAGTGCCCATTTAAAACAGAGACAAAACATTTTTCGCTCACATTGGGTGATGAGTCTTTGGAATCGTCTCCCTCAAAAGGGAGCCGAAGCAAAATCTCGGAATGTTTTGAAGCCAGAGGTGGGCAGATTGTTGTTGAGTGAGGAGGGTGAAAGGTTACCGGGAGGTAAGCAGGAAGGTGGAGAGCTCAGAGAGGCCATTATTGAACAGCGGAGGGGCTGAGTGGCCTCGAACAATCAGAGCCAGCAATTTTAAGTACTGTCCACCAGGAGGAGTGCCTCTTCCATGATGCTTGAAGCTGAGTCACAAACTTGTGTGAAATTTAGAAACAGCAGGGCAAGATCAAACAATATCCCAATATCAGAAAGTGCCAGGTTTGTGTAGCATCCTCCAGAGAAGGTCGAATACCTCCTGCATTTCTCAGGGGAAGGAGGTCAGTCTGGGCGATGATTTTCAACTATAGCCAAGGGCTTGAAGACATTCTGCCAGCTACCTGGCAAGCGAATTCCCCTCAGGGGCCAGTATTGTCCATCATCGGGAAGCAACCTTCTCCCTTCCTGAGATCGACGGTCAACACGGAGACCATTTGGCCCCCAGATTCACCAGGATGACCCCTGGCGTAGAGGGGTCGTCTTGTGAGGCAAGTTGGGGGCCGTACTCACTGGCGTTTAATGGAATGATCTCCTTGAAACGCATCGGGGTTTGACAGGGTCAATGCCGAGAGGCCATTTCCCCATCATGGGCTAGTCTAGCGCCAGAGGGTATCGGCTCAGGATAAAGGGGCGCCAATTTAAGACTGGTCTGAGGTGAAATTTCTTCCCTCAGAGGGCTTTGGCGCTCCTTTCCACAGAGAGCCTTTGGCAGGGGCAGAGTCCCTGTGTATATTTAAGGTTCAGATTCTTGGCCAGTCAGGGAATCAAGGAAAAGGGAAAATAAAATGGAGGACACGTCACGATCCTGTCGAATGGTGCAGCAGGCTCAAGGGGTTGAATGGGTTACTCCTCCTCATATTTCTTATGGTTTTAGAACCCCTCAGGCTAGCTCTGCCAATCGAGGTTGACCTGTAGCTGATCTATACCCATTTTTGCCCCATGCCTCTCTAAATGCCCTTACCCAGGGCAAGCAAAAAACCCTTTCAAATCTGAAACCTTGCAATTCGACCAAAAGATTTTGTTTTAGAGGGATTGGTGGAGTGGGCCCCTCACTTTATGAGATAAAGCATTTGGATGTTGTTGAAATGGGAGCCCTGCTTCTGCAGAAAACCCATCTCACACTCATCAGGATAAACGCAAGAATGCCAAATTTCAAACAATCACAACGCAGGACAGAACGATTGGCTGAGGTATTGCCACGGAGATAACAGCAAGCAACCATAGGCTCTGTGGCTCCCAGGCAGTGCACAGTGGGCTTGGATATATGCCTTTTGTTTGCAGAAAACTGGGAACAGAAGGAAGGAAGGTTACTGGAGGAGCACAGCAGGCTGGGCAGCACCAGAGGAGCAAGGAAGTTGACGTTTCAGGTTGGGACCCTTCTTCAGAAGAGACCTGAAGAAGGGTCCTGATCTGAAACATCAGCTTTCCTGCTGCTCTGATGTTGCCTGGCCTGCTGCGTTCATCCAGCTCCACGCTGTGTTATCTCTGACTCCAGCATAGGCAGTTCGTACCATCTCTGAAGAGAAGTTGCTGATAGGCTCCCTGGTATATTTTCTCCCTGCGCTATAAATGACTGTAGTGTATGATATTTGGTATTCTTACATTAGTCCTGGTCAGGGCAAAAGGTCACAGGGAGTAGAATTAGTAAAAAGAAAGGGATGAAGTCAGATAGAAAGGATTAAGAGAGAAGGAAAGCATTGTGTGTAAGAGAGATTTTAAAAGATGCAGAAATGGAGGAAATTAAGCAAAAACACAAGTGGATTCTGCGATGATATCGCACGGAAAACAGCAGCAAAATAATTCTCAATGTCCCTTTGGCCTCCTGCATCACAATTTAAGTTGGGCTTTACAGAGTTGTAAATATAATTGTGAGTTTATTTTGGCATTTGTCTACGTCCAATCCTATACAAACTGTCTCAAGACATAACACTGGGGGAGGATCCAGTTGTGGGAAACTCACAGCTTCTCTGAGGCTGTGTTCCTGACAGTGTCGTACGCCAGAGAGTATCAGCTGCCTCAGTTACTCTGAAACTCACACTGAGACTTTCTGTCTCTCTCTCTCTCTCTCTGTGCAGCCTCCAGACCAGGTAAAGCAAATCCTCTTCTTTCAGTGAACCTTCAGTTAACACTTTCAGTCTTGAAATGATATTTTAAATAGTAGGCATAACTTTCTGTACTTATCTCAGCTAGACTGTAAGAGTTCACTGGATTAATTTGAATGGAACTTGTACTGAGACAGTTTTCCTTGTGTTCAGCTTGTGAACAGAATTACAAAGTGTTTCCTTTTGATCACTAGAAAATTAGAGATGGAAACGGTCATTGCTATGTGTTAAAAACATTGCAGCTTTCAAGGTCACTGCTGGAATACTGCGTTTAATTCTGATTTCCCTGCTAAAGGAAAGATGTCATAAAACTTGAAAGGGTTCAGAAAAGATTTACAAGGATGTTGCTGGGATTGAAACATTTGGGCTATCGGGAGAGGCTGAGTATGCTGGGGTCATTTTCACTGGAGAATCGGACGCTGAGGTGTGATCTTATAAAGGTTTGTAAAATTATGAGGGACATGAATGGGGTGAATAGACAAGGTCTTTTCCCAGGGTTGGGGAGTCCGAAACTAGAAAGGCAAGGGTTGAAGGTGAGAGGGGCAAGATTTAAAAGGGACCTGAGGGGCAACTTTTTCACACAGAGGGTGGTGCGTGTGTGGAATGAGCTGCCACTGGAAGTGGTGGAGGCTGGTACAGTTACAGCATTTAAAAGGCATCTGGATGGGGACATGGATAGGAAGGGTTTAAAGGGATATGGGCCAAATGCTGGCAAATGGGACTGGATTAATTTAGGATTTCAGGTTGGCACGGATGAGTTGGGCCGAAGGGTCTGTTTCTGTGCTGTGCGTCTCTATGAGTTTAAGTGTCACTGAAATGGCTGCAGTTTTAATTCTGTTGCATGTACTTTCTGTAAGTGTTAAGCTCACTTTTGCATGAATTGACATATTTGCTTTCTGATCTGCACTGTCCTTTTCCGTATTTGAACTTAAAGCATTGAGATTTCCAATCCAGTACAATCGTCCCTCGGGCACAGCTTAAAAAAAAAACTTGCTCTACTTTTGCTCGAGCACTGAGAGGCCAGGGGCCCTGCACCAGTCTGCACACCTGTCCTCCTTTCAGTAGTTAGTCACATTCTCTCTGTCTCACCAACAAACTACAGAGCACTTCAAGCAATAATAGAAATTGCTGGAGAAACACAGCAGGTCTGGCAGCATCTGTGGGAAGAGAGCAGAGTTCATGTTTATTAGCAGATAAGAAAGACAATTGGGTCAATGCTGAAGTTAAGGGAGCCAGGAGTTTGGGGAAAAGGGAGAGAGGTGAGGTGTTAGGAAGAGACAAAGCCCGGAGAGAGGGAGGGGCATGGTTAAGCATGGAACTTATGGAGACCAACTCAGGAGGAAAGCTGAATAGGTGACAGGAAGAGATGAGGGTAAAGGTTAGCGGTGCTGATTGCAACCCGCAAAATGGCACGGTGGCTCAGGGGTGAGCGCCGCTGCCTCACAGCACCACGGACCTGGGTTCCATTCCACCCTTGGGCAACTGTCTGTGTGGCGTTTGCACGCTCTCCCCGTGTCTGTGTGGGTTTCCTTCCACAGTCCCAAGATATGCAGGTTAGGGTGGATTGGCCGTGCTAAATTACCCATAGTGCCCAGGGATGTGCAGGTTAGGGTGGATTGGCCGTGCTAAATTACCCATAGTGCCCAGGGATGTGCAGGTTAGGGTGGATTGGCCATGCTAAATTACCCATAGTGCCCAGGCATGTGCAGGTTAGGGTGGATTGGCCGTGCTATAATACCCGTAGTGCCCAGGGATGTGCAGGTTAGGGTGGATTGGCCGTGCTAAATTACCCATAGTGCTCAGGGTTGTGCAGGTTAGGGTGGATTGGCCGTGCTAAATTACCCATAGTGTCCAGGGATGTGCAGGTTAGGGTGGATTGGCCGTGCTAAGTTACCTATAGTGCCCAGGGATGTGTAGGTTAGTCATAGGGCGTTACAGGGATAGGGTGGGTCTGGGTCTGGGTGTGAATCCCAAGTGGTCTGCTTCCACACTGTATAGATTCTATCTCCCTCAAGCAAATAAACCCAATTGATTCAGTGTGTTTCTGAATAAGTTAAGTCACTTGACCAAGATGCTATGCTCCAAAAGTTTGTGATTTCAAACAAATCTGTTGGACTACAAGCTGATGGCGTGGGACCTCTGGCCCCACTCTTACAGAGGCTTGGCACAGTGCCTGTGATCCCAATACTGGACACCCCTCCCTGTGTCCCCAACCCAGCTGTATCAGGGTCTCAGTTTGGGAAAGCTATGCTCCCTGTGTGAGACCTGCCCCACAGTGTGGGGGTACAGAGGTCTGCAGCTGGGATATGAGATCAGAGATATCCAACACATTGTGAGCTGCTCCTGTGCTTACTGTGTGTGCGTGTGAGAGAGAGAGAGTGTGAATATATACACATGAAAATGAGTGAGTGTGAGCAGGCATGTGTGTATGCAGGTGGGTGAGTGAGAGAGGGTGAATCTGAGACAGGATGAAAGTGAAGGTATGAAAGTGTGTGAGTGAGTGTGAGAGAGGGTAAATGTGAAGGTGTGAGTGACTGTGAGAGAGGGTGTATGTGTGTGTGTGTCTGTGTATGTGATGAGACAGTGAGTGTGAAAGAGAGTATATGTGAGAGTGTGTGTGTATGTGATGAGACAGTGAGTGTGAGAGAGGGTGTGTGTGTGTGTGTGTGTGTGTGTATGAGAGTGTGAGTGTGTGCAGTCTAGCTAAGTCCCAATGTGAACGTGCCTGTGTTGTGATCAGAGATAGTGGGAGCTGCAGATGCTGGAGAATCCAAGATAACAAAGTGTGGAGCTGGATGAACACAGCAGGCCAAGCAGCATCTCAGGAGCACAAAAGCTGACGTTTCGGGCCTAGACCCTCTCTGATGAGAGCTTTTGTCAGCTTTTGTGCTCCTGAGATACTGCTTGGCCTGCTGTGTTCATCCAGCTCCACACTTTGTTATCTTGCCTGTGTGGTGTCCCAGTGGGGGACTGTCACTAAGTCAGCAATGGCAAAGCTCTAGGCTCTCAGTTTGAGGAGGTGACGGAAGGGGGTGTTGAAAAGCTGAGAAAAGTTCAAACTAACAGGTCAGACTCTCGCGGTGATTTCCCATTCAGCTGAAGCATTGGGTTCCTTAATGAGCTGAATGAAAATGAAAGTATCCTAAGGATTAAAGTTCACACCAGCTTTCGAGCAGTCACTTCCTGCTTCTCCACCAGGTAGGTCCTGCTGCTCGTCTTTCCACAAAATAGCGACAATGTTTAAATACAATTCTCTCAGTAAATATCAGCGTCTGATGCTGAGTTTAAGCTGAGCCCAGGGACAGTGATGGGGTTCGCTGTCTAAAGCTTTTTGTCTCTTCCATGTCATACCTCGCTTTCTATCCAGCTTATTTTTATCTGTCGCTCTCTCTCCCTTCCACACTCTCGTCAACCTTTCAGTTTCTCTGACTCTGCTCTCTGTTTCTTTCCAATTCCCTTTGTCTCCCTCTCTTCCTCTCTCTCTCACACTCACTGTCTCTTTCTCATTTTCTCTCATTCACTCACTCACTCTTTCTCATTCTGCCTCGCTCACTCACCCTCTCTGCCTCATTCTCTCACTCACCCTCTCATTCTGCCTCTCTCTCTTTCTCACCCTCTCTCTCACTCATTCTCTTTCTCATTCTGCCTCTCACTCACTCACTTACTTTCCCATTCTCTCTCTCACTCACTTTCTTTCTCATTCTGCCTCTCTCAGTTGCTCTCCGTTACATAGTGTCTCATTGTCGTTCTCTTTCTCTCTTGCCCTCCGACTCTCTCCTCCACCGCTCCCCCCATCCCCTTGTTTCTGTCTGATGAGTGTGACAGGAGGTGACAGTCCCTTTAACAGCTGTCATTCCACTCTCTGCAATGGGGCTCAAGGTCTGGCTCCACACTCATGGTAAACACAGGTCTGCAGCATCGGGCTTAATGATTAATCAGCAAGGGATTGCGGGGAATGTTTCGACTGATTTAGAACTCTGAAAGTGCCTCTTTTGATTAGAGTGATGATGGAAAGCGAGATGATGGTTCGGGCTGCGACTGTTTTCCTGAGATCAGACAAGGCTGACCAAGGGAACTGACTGAGTTGGACAAAGCTTCAACGTTTATAAAAAATCAATAAACAAACCTTTCTCCTTCTCTTGGGAAATAAGGCAAAGTGACTGAAGTGTTAGTGGGGGGGGGGGAGCGGGGGGAGCTTTGGTGCTCATGCTGTTAGTTTCAACTTTTTTTATTCATTCATGGGATGAGGGCATCACTGACTAGTTCAGCATTTATTGCCCATCCCTAATTGCCCAGAGGGCAGTTAAGCGTCAACCACATTCCTGTGGGTCTGGAGTCAAGTTTAGGCCCAGACCAGGTAAGGATGGCAGTTTCCTTCCCTAAAGGGCATTAGTGAACCAGATGGGATTTTCCAACAATCAACAATGGATTCACGGTCATCATTAGATTCTTAATTCCAGATTTTCTTTTATTGAATTCAAATTCTACCATTTGCCATGGCAGGATTCAAACCCAGGTCCCCAGAACAGCACCTGGGTCTCTGTATTAACAGTCCAGCGATAGTGCCACTAGGCTGCCCCATCCTCCCCCCGCCCCCCCACCAGGGTGTTGGTGATCTGCCTGAAAGGATGGTATAACCTGGAACCCTCAAGACAGGACTATAGAGATAAGCACTTGGAAGGCCAACGCACACAGGATGCTGGCTCGAAAGCTTCGAAAATGGGGTTAGGATAGAGAGGAGCTGGTTAGAGACACAATGGGCCAAAGGGCCTCTTCCTGCGCCAGACCCAATTCAGTGATTCCATGACAATGAGGTGCGTTGGAGTACAGTTAGATCGCAGCTGAAGCCATAAACACAGTGTCCCTTCAAGAAGGCATTATCCCTTTAAAATGACAATTAGACTTTGAATAAGATTGTGCGTCGTTTATGAGACAGGGACACTTTAGGAAGTCCTTTTAAAAAGACCGTGCAGCTTTCAGAGGACAGTTCGCCTTTAGAGAAGACAGGGCCTCTTGAAGAAAACAATTCCCCTGGGAAATAAGATGGTTTCACTTTAAGTAGCTGGCCCTGGGCCACGAGACTCGGCAGCCAACAGCCAAAAGCAAGTGAACTGAACAAAGATCAACAATTTGGTTAAGGTACATGCCGAGAAATCACATGGGACATGAGCTTTAAGCAATGTTTCTGTCAATGAGGGCTGATACTGGGCTGACAAGAAAATTACTGCGATAAGTTCAGCAAACAAAGGGGCCAGGCAGGGTTTGAAATACTGAAGGGTATGCAATAACACTGTGCACTTACGTAGCGCCTGCGCAGTAGCAAAGTGACCCCAGGGGGTGCTGGAGGAGGCTGCAGAGAATAGGAGGGAGGCAGGTGATGCCCTAAAGAAATTTCCATGCAGGGAGATGAAGTTGGCAATAAAACATTACCGGCCTAGGAACAGTGGCAACGGTTGAGGAACAGAGATGGTTATCTTCCCTTGCTCAGTAGTCAGCAGTTCGCAGAGTCACAGAAGTTCAGCAGTAGTCCATTTGGCCCATTGTTTCCATACTGGCTCTCTGCAGAGCAGTTCAGCATGTTATAATGCCCCCCCCCCGCCACCGCCCCAGGTAAGGCTCACCAATTTGGAATGGGTTTTCCCAAATGGTTATGCTCCCAGAATTGCCCCCCCCCACTTCACTCAACCCTTCCTTCACTTAATTGCTACAAGGTTCATTTTAAAAGAGGCCCTTCCCTCATGCGTGCCTTTTATCAGCTGAAATGTATTTATGTTTTCAATGTATTAATTTACAGCTAGGTTAATGTTGGAGAAAGAGTGTGCTGATTAGTTAACATAGGATCCCTACAGAGTGGAAACAGGGCCTTTGGCCCAACAAGTCCACACTGATCCTCAGAGCACTCACCCAGACCCATCCGCCTGTAACCCACCTAATCTACATATCCCTGGGCACTATGGGTAATATAGCATGGCCAATCCACCCTAACCTGCACATCCCTGGGCACTATGGGTAATTTAGCACGGCCAACCCACCCAGCCTGCACATCCCTGGGCACTCTGGGTAATTTAGCACGGCCAATCCACCCTAACCTGCACATCCCTGGGCACTCTGGGTAATTTAGCACAGCCAATCCACCCTAACCCGCTCATCCCTGGGCACTATGGGTAATTTAGCACGGCCAATCTACCCAAACCTGCACATCCCTGGGCACTATGGGTAATTTAGCACGGCCAACCCGCCCTAACCTGCTCATCCCTGGGCACTATGGGTAATTTAGCACGGCCAATTCGCCCTAACCTGCACATCCCTGGGCACTATGGGTAATTTAGCACGGCCAATTCGCCCTAACCTGCACATCTTTGGGCTGTGGGAGGAAACTGGAGCACCCGGAGGAAACCCACGCAGACACAGGGAGAATGTACAAACTCCACACAAGACAGTTGCCTGAGGGTGGAATCGAACACAGGGCCCTGGCGCTGTGACGCAGCTGCGTTAACCACTGAGCCACCGTGCCACCCTGAAATGTTATAAAATATACTATCATGTACATCAGAAATGAGAGGTAAGTTCAAAAAGCAAATGACTAAAAATGATATACTAATCAGTTTTGGCTTATCCATCGTGGATAGATCAGGGAACATTGTGGCTGTTAAGAAGGATAATTCTGATCGTGTTGAATGTTGAATGGTTGTTTGGTGATTCCTGGTTCTGATCTTAGCTGAAAGACAGCTGACCAGTTTCCCTCAACCGTGGCTGTTGACATGTTTTCATAGTCGTATGAAAAGAGGCCATCCGGCCCATCATATCCTCGCCAGCTATCAAAACACCCATCTATTATAACCTCATTTTCCTGCACTTACCTCATAAGCCTTTGTATGCTGTACAGTGATTAGAATTGAATGTGAACCATAAATTTTATTTTCAAAACCCAGGCTCTCATGTTGATATCAGGTTGATCTCCACATCGAGTGCAGTGCAGATTGTTATCGATCAGACAAGTATTAACGATAGAAGGAAAGGGATAAACTAGAACAAGATGAATTTGACAATGGCATGGCGTGACAAGACAAGACCAGATCTGTCCAGATCTTAATGGTATTGTGAGAAATCTGATCAATGCAAGGTCATCTCAAGGCTATAACAGCTAACTATAGTTAAGACGAAATGCTCTTTTTTCTCCCCCAAAAGCCATCTCGAACACATTCCCTACCTAGATTTTTAGAAGGAGGAGGTGATGGTCTAGTGGTATCATCGCTGGACTGTTAATCCAGACACTCGGATAACATTCTGGGGAAGTGGGTTCGAATCCCACCACAGCAGACGGTGGAATTTGAATTCAATAAAAATATCTGGAATTAAGACTCTAATGATAACTGTGAATACATTGCGAGTTGTCGGGGGGAGAAAACCCATCTGGTTCACTAATGTCCTTTAGGGAAGCAAACTGCCATCCTTACCTGGTCTGGCTTACATGTGACTCCAGACCCACAGCAATGTGGTTGACTCTTAAATGCCCTCTGGGCAATAAGGGACGGGCAATAAATGCTGCCCGGCCAGCGATGCCCATATCCTGTGAAGGAATAAAGGAAACAAAACAGGCCTTTGGCCCCTCAAGCCTGACCAATGGAGCATGGGCGACCTGTATTCAGCCCATTCATGGAAATAGGCCAGTACTTACTGCTCATCGCTGATTGCCCAGTCAACTGCATTGCAGTGGGTCTGGAGTCACATGTAGGTCAGACCGCGTAAGTGGTGGTGGGGGACCGATTTGCAACATTAGTCCATCAGACAGGGATTTCCCCAACAATATATTATTAGACTCTTAATTCCAGATTTTTACTAAATGAAGTTTCCACCATCTGCCATGGTGGGATTTGAACCTGGGTTCCCATTAGCTGGATTAATACACTGGCAATAATATCACTGTGCCATCACCTCCCTCCTGTCTGTATTAACGCCAACTGCATACCACCAACCCCGAACTGAATATTTTTAAACATTTGCTCATGAGCTCCGGACATTGCTGGCTTGGTCACGTTTGTAGATATGAGTGAAGGATTAGGAAAGTGTTTGTGAGGAGTGTGGGATCAGCCATGATCTTATTGAATGGTGGGGCAGGCTCGAGGGGGCCAAATGGCCTGTTCCTAGTTCTTACAGTTCTTTGCACATGCCAGCAATCTGCCTCAATTCTAACATTTTCAATTGACACTCAACCCCCACCCTCACCACTGACAAGCTCCACTGGTTTGGGGAGTGCAGCTATTAAGATGCGGATTTGGTCTCAGCTTTATGTGAAGGAGCCACGCCTGACCTCAGGCAGCTCTCACTCGAACTGTAAAGGCGATGCTCCCCACTTCTCCAACCCTTCCTCACTCACTAACTGCATTCCCGTAGCACCCTCTCATCCCCTAATGTAAAAGGCTGACGCCCACTGAAGGTTTTCCCGTGGTGTTTTTTTGGAGCTCGGGATGTGGGAGTTCCCAGTCTGGCCAGCACTTACACCACAAAACTCCATTGGGAATTGTTGCAGCTTCAAAGGCGCTATGCAAAAAGGTGCTCTTGTTGTGGTTGTTAGGGGACAGTTCGAACTGAGAGACTGAGCGGTACAAGTATGCAGTTTCTTGATAGAGGAGTCGCAGACAGACAGTGTGATGAAAAAGGCATTCGTCGCACTTGCCTTCATTAGTCATGGTTAAAAATCACACAACACCAGGTTACAGTCCCACAGGTTTCTTTGAAAAGGCCAGTTTTCGGAGCTCAGATCCTTCCTCAGGCGTAGTGTGAGAGAGAGGGTATAAGACACAGAATTTATAAGCAGAAAGATAGCAGCTGGTCTTGTTGCCTCTTTAATCAGTTAGGAAGGATTAGAATGCAAAACCTAGATTCAAGACGTTTTCCCGAGATAATTAAAGATTTTATTAATGTGTACAAGAGGTGACATCTCCACTTCATTGGTCAGAGCATTGAGCACAGAAACAGAAGTTGCTGGGAAAAGCTCAGCAGGTCTCGCAGCATCTGTGGAGAGAAATCACTTAACATTTCGGGTCCGGTGACCCTTCCTCAGAGTTCACAATTTCTCAGCAATTTCTGTTCCTGATTTACAGCAGTTCTTTTGGTTTTCATTGAGTACAGTATTTGGGACATCATGTTACAGCTGGATAAGACTCAGTAAGGCTACATTCGTGGCCCTGCTGGTCGCTCTGCTACAGGAAGGCTGTTACTAAACTGGAAAGGTTGCAAGAAAGATTTACCAGGATGTTACTGAGACTGGAAGGTTTAAGCTATAAGCAGAGATTGGATAGGCTGGGACTTTTTTCACTGGAGCATTGGATCCTGATATTTATAAAATCATAAGGGGCATAGATATGGTTAATTGCTAGGATATTTTCCCCAGGGTAGGGGAGTCCAAAACAAGAGTGCGTGGTTTTAAGGTGAGAGGGGAAAGATTTAAAAGGGAGCTAAAGGGCAACTTTTTCACACAGAGGGTGGTGCATGTATGGAACGAGCTGCCAGAGGAAGTGGTGGAGGCTGGTACAGTTACAACGTTTAAAAGGCATCTGGATGGGTACAGGGATAGGAAGGGCTTGGATGAATATGGGCCAAATGCTGGGAAATGGGACAAGTTCAGTTTGGGATTCATGGTCGGCATGGACGAGTTGGGCTGAAGGGCCTGTAAGACTCTATGACTCTGGTACCTCACAGCACTGGCCATTCGCTGGGATTGGCGATGCTTTGAGGCTAAATGTCACAGCCAACATCTGACAGCATCTCCATCAAACAGTCATGTGTCAAACCTGCCTCCCTCCCTCTCCTCCATAAACCACACCCCGCCACCCCACCACCACCCCCACCACCACCCCAACACTCTGACCACCTCTTGCTAATTCCACTGGCACATACTGTGATTTGGACGATACATGAGCGACTTACAGTATTGCAGGGTCAGGCCAGGACATTGCAGAGGTTCCTGAGCTGCCGGACGTGAACTGGGCTTTGCTTCACTGTGATGCCAATGTAGACATGAGAGGTCACCAGAAATAGGAACAGGAGCAGGCCATTCGGCCCCTCCAGCCTGCTCCACCATTCAATAGGATCATGGCTGATCTGACATTCCTCATGGTCGCTTTCTTGCCCCATTTCCCCATAACCCTTGATTCCTTGATTGATCGAGAATCTATCTACCCCAGCCTCAAATATACATGAGGACTCTGCCCCCACAGCTCTCTGTTTCAAGGAGTTCCAAAGACTCACAACGCTCTGAGAGGAGAAATTCCTTCTTGTCTCGGTCTTAAATTGGCACCATTATATTCTGAAACTATTCTGGGACAATGCAAGGAAGCTCAGCTAAGTGAACCAATGTTAGGCTGGTGGGTTCTTGATGAGTGAAGTGGGGGTTGAAAGGTCAGGAAGGACGGCATGGCCGAACCACCATGATCCTGTAAAGTGGCAGAGCGGACTCGATGGGCTGAGTGACCCAATGCTGCTCTTATCTCTCATGTTTTGGAAGTCTGCCATTGGCATTCCATCTCCCTGTTTACTGCGTTCAGACCCCTATTGACTTTCAACACGTGGATAAAATCTTTGGATGTTTTCGAAGCTGGCTGCAGTTCTGTTCTGATTGTACTTTGTTTGAACAACACCTTGTGTTACTCGTGGCCCCGGCATCATTAGAACAGTACAAACACATCAGGGCAGAGGCAAGCGATTTTTCAACAACGCTATCAGACCCACACGGCATAACATTCCATCCAGAGGGGCTGATCAGGCTGGGATGAGGGCTGGGGAACAATCTGATAGAAGTCCTTAAAATTCTGGAAGATCTTTGATACAGTAGATATGGAGAATTTTGCAACTCGACCAGATGGTGAAATAAACATAGAAACTAGGAGCAGGAGCAGGCCATTCGCCCCGTCCTTAGCCTGCCCTGCCATTCATTATGACCATGGCTGATCGTCCAGCTCAGTCCCCTGTTCCCACTTTCTACCCTGTAACCTTTGATTCCCTAAGAACTGTATCTAACTCCTTCTTGAAAACATTCAATGTTTTAGCCTCAACCGATTTCTGTGGCAGAGAATTCTGGGCAGCACGGCGGCTCAGTGGTTAGCGCTGCTGCCTCATGGCGCCAGGGGCCCAGGTTTGATTCCACCCTCGGGCGAGTGTCTGCGTGGTGTTTGCACATTCTCCCCAAATCTGCGTGGGTTTCCTCCCACAGTCCAAAGATGTGCAGGTTAGGGTGGGTTGGCCATGCTAAATTGCCCAGTGTGTGCAGGTTAGCTGGGTTAGCCATAGGAAATATAGGGTTACAGGGATAATGTAGGGGGACTTGGGTCTGGCTGTTTAGACGGTGGGTGTGGACTTGATGGGCCAAATGGCCTGCTTCCACAGGCACCCCACTCTCTGGGTTAGGACATTTCTCTTCATCACAGTCCTAAATGCCCCACTCTGCATCCTTAAGAGCTTGTTTCTGAACATTTTTACAGGTATAAACCTGCATTTTTACAGAGATATATGTTACTTATTCAGCAATTAACAATCAGGGAAGGTAGCTGTGGCTCAGTCGATACATCAGCACCTCTTGGTTTGAGGAGCTCTGTCCCAAATCCTGCCTCGGAGATTGCGGCCCCCACATGCAGCAGCAGTAAGGGAGTGCTGCAGTGATGTCATGCCCTTCAGAGGGTTGGGGTGGCCTGCTGGGCCGAACGGCCTGTTTCCACACTGTAGGGATTATATGATTCTGTCACTTAGGTGAGATTTTAAACTGCCAGCTATTTCAAAGGAGAACAGGCAGTTCTGTCCTATATTTATAAATCACACAAAGCCAAATGATCTGCTCATTATTCTGTGGCTGTTTTTGGTCTATGCAAATTGTCTGCCACATTTCCCACTCCACGAAAATATTTTGTTTCCGTCCTTTGAGAAGATTGGTGATGATTAAAATAAAATGCTGCCAAAATGCAAGTCTTCTTTTTTGAACAGCCGCACTTTCAGTTCACTCAGAGTCATAGAGATGTACAGCATAGAAGCAGACCCTTCGGTCCAACTCACCCATGCTAGCCCAATATCCGCAATTAATCTCATCCCATTTGCCAGCATTTGGCCCATATCCTTCTAAACCCTCCCTACTCATGTCCCCATCCAGATGCCTTTTAAATGTTGTAATTGTACCAGCCCCCACCACTGGATCTGTTAAGGATCTGTTTTGGGACCACTTCTGTTTGTCATTTTGATAAATGAATTGGACGCAGGCATAGGTGGATGGGTTAGTAAGTTTGCAGATGACACTAAAGTTGGTGGAGTGGTGGACAGTGTGGAAGAATGTTGCAGGTTGCAGGGAGACTTGGATAAACTGCAGAATTGGGCTGAAAGGTGGCAAACGGAGTTCAATGCAGATAAATGTGAGGTGAGTCACTTTGGGAATAATAGGAAGGCAGGATACTGCGTCAATGGAAAGATTCTTGGTAGTGTGGATGTGCAGAGGGATCTTGGTGTCCTTGTACATAGATCCCTGAAAGTTGCCACCCAGTTTGGTAGTGCTGTTAAGAAGGCTGATGGTGTGCTAGGTTTTATTGGTAGAGGGATTGAGTTCCGGGGCTGTGATGTCATGCTGCAGGCCTGCACTCCAGACCAGGCAACATCCTGGTAAATCTCCTCTGCACCTTTTCCAATGCTTACTCATCCTTCCTGTAATGGGGCGACCAGAACTGCGTGCAATATTCCAAATGAGGCCGCTCTAGCGTTTTGTACCACTCCACTGACTTTAGAGTCATTTGCAAAGTTACTGACCCATCCACCCTCTCAACCCCTTCCTACAGCAGGGAGACCAGAACTGAATGCTGTTTTCCAAAAGTGGCCTCACCGATGTCCTGTACAGCCTCAACATGACCCTCCCAACTCCTACACTCAATGCACTGATCAATAAAGGAAAGCGTACCAAATGCCTTCTTCACTATCCTGACCACCTGTGATTGCACTTTCAAAGAACTATGAACCTACACTCCAGGGTCTCTTTATTCAACAACACTCCCCAGGACCTTTCCATGAAGTGTATAAGTCCTGCCCTGATTTGCCTTTCCAAAACGCAGCACCTTATATTTATTTAAATTAAACTCCATCTGCCACCCATTGGCCCATCTGATCAAGGTCCCATTGTACTCTGAGGTAACCTTCTTCGCCGTCCACTACACCTCCAATTTTGGTGTCACCTGCAAACTTACTCGCCATAACTTCCTATGTTCACATCCAAGCCATTTGGTTACTTGAGGCTCATAACTCAATAAAAGATTGAGCCCTGGGGCTTAGTCAGAACTTGTAACAATGAGAGTGTGGTAACTGTTTGACCTTTATGGAGCATAGCCTTGGATCATAACCATATGACTTGTCAAGCACAAGGCAGTGATTTCTCAGTCTGACACAAATTGTGTGAAATCTCTCACACAGTCACAAAGTGACAGAGTACCATGGGTTCTTCAGGGATGTGGGGCTTGAATGTACCCTCAAAGAGATCTACAGCACACAAAAAGGGACCTTCAGCCCATCGAGTCTGTACCGGTCAGAAACACTCCTCTCACAGCCCAAAGATGTGCAGGTTAGGTCATAGAGTCATAGATATGTACATAGACATATATCAGAGACTCTTATCCATGCCAGACAGGCGTGGCCCAGTGGTAAGCACTGCTGCGACACAGCACTAGGGTCCCAGGTTCAATTCCACCCTCAGGTGACTGTCTGTGTGGAGCATGCACGTTCACCCTGCGTCTGTGCAGGTCCCCTCTAGGTGATCTGATTTCCTCCCACAGTCCAAAGATGTGCTGGTTAGGGTGGATTGGCCATGCTAAATTGCCCCATAGTGTGCAGACTGGGTGGATTGGCCATAGGAGGTGCAGGGTTGCAGGGGTGTGTGGCTGGGTGGGATCTCCTTCAGAGGATCAGTGTGGACTAGATGGATTGAATGGCCTGCTTCCACACTGTAGGAGCTATTCTCACACCATTTTCCAGCACTTGGGCCATAGCCTTGGCATCGTAAGTGTGCACGTAAATACTTCTTCAATGTGAAGAAAGACAGCAAAAACAGGTTAATGTTTTCTCTTTTTCTCTGTCTCTCTCTGCCCAGGGAGTGCCCATCCAGCTATCCAATGCCAACCATGAAGAGCAGCTTATCCAGGCTGACCCCCACCAAACCTCAGGTGGGTCCTGTGAAACTTCAGGAGGAAAACAAACTGGGGAAGAGCATGCCAGCTGGAATGAACCCTTTCAAGGAAGACACCGTCGATGAGATGCATTCCTTTGCAGAGGACTTAAACCCGTTCCACAAGGAGGAGGAGGAAGGAATGGAGAGCATCCAGATGCTCAACATAAGCCTGCCATCAGGTGAAGCTGCCATGCCCAAGATAAATGGCAGTGAAAAGCACACCACTTTGACTATGTCGCTAAAGAAGGCCTTCAAGATGAACAAGAAGCAAGGCCGGTCCCTCACCGAGGACCAGAGCGAAGAGAAGAAGCCATTCTTCAGGCTCCCATCTCCTCTCTCCGATCCGGAGGCTCCTTGGAAGAGCCAGGAGAAGAAGGCAGGCCACCCGCGGTTGGAGGAGCCGGCCTCACCAGTGAAGCTCAGAGATGGGAGTGAGAAGGACAGCCTGGCTGACCTGCCACCCAGGAAGGTGATGTCCTTCCTCAAACTGGGCAAACCGAAGGCAGAGTCGTCAACAGAGAAAATGGAGCACAGGGGCAGGGCAGAGAGGAAGACAGAGACGGTGCCTGAGGTCAGGGAACCTCTCTCAGGTAGGACTTCCCCATCGCTGGAAATCCTCTGCCTGGTTCACATTGACGGCATAGGCCTGCGAGACCGAACAGCCTATTGCTAGTGCTGTCTGAAACTCAAGGCTATCGTAAGTCATAAGAAACATCTTTGCCCGAAGCAGAGGTGACAATGCCAGGTGCACCACTCCCAAACAGCGCAACTAGGGCAAATATCGAAGAGCAAGGGAGAATTGATCCAGCAACTGCTCACTCAGCGTTAACTGAGGAACAGGAAGAGTACATTTCTTGAAGTAGGACAGCAGAGAATTATACAGAAATACAGTAAACAGCAGCAGGAGTAGGCCACTCTGCCCTTTGCGCCTGCTCTCCCAATCAATAGGATCATGGCCAGTCATCCAATTCAGACCCCCGTTCCCACTTTCTCCCACCCTCCTCACCTGCCCTATACTTTGATCTCTTTGTCCCCAATAACTATCTCTCACTTTACCGTTTGTTCAGTGTCCTGGAACTCCCATCCCTCACACCCTTTCGGGTCACGCTAGAGCCCAGAGACTGCAGTGGTTCAAGAAGGCAGCTCACCCCTGAAATAACTCCACAGAGGCTGGTATCTTATCACCGAGATGGACAGTCCTTAATTTTAGTAAGGCCTCATTCACAGCTAGCTCTCAAAGAGAGGCTCCTGTCTATACCCTTCAGCCAGGGCTCCTTGATTGGGCCAGCTTAACAGCCCCAATCAGGGAAATCATATTCTACAAGATCCAAAGTTCAAGGACAGTTCCTTCCCTGCAGTTATTGGACTTCTGAATGGGCCTCTCAAATTTCAAATCTAATGTCAATCTCGCTTTTTGTACACTTTCTCTGCAGTTGTAACTTTATATCCCTCGCTGGCCTGTTGATCCAGAGACCCAGGTAACGTTCTGGGAACCTGGCTTCGAATCCCACCTTAGCAGATAGTAGAATTTGAATTCAGTAAGATATCTGGAATTAAGAGTCTAATGATGGCCCTGAATCCATTGCTGTTTGTCTGAAAAACCCATTGATTCACTAACATCCTTTAGGGAAGGAAACTGCCATCCTAACCCAGTCTGGTCTGCATGTGACTCCAGACCCACAGCAATGGGTTTGACTGTGAACTGCCCTCTGGGGCAATTAGGCATGGGCAATAAATGCTGCCTGGCCAACGACGCCCTCATTTCGTGAATGAATAAAGGAAAAAAAAAGCTGAAATTAAGGATCTAATGATGACCATGAGACCATTGTCAATTGTTGGAAAAGCCCATCTGGTTCACTTATGTCCTTTAGAGGAGGAAATCTGCCATCCTTATCCAGTCTGGCCTACATGTGACTCCAGACCCACAGCAATGGGGTTGACTCTGAGCAATTAGGGATGGACAATAAATGCAGCCTGGCCAGCGACGCCCTCACCCCATGAATAAATAAGAAAAACAAAATCCCTGGCTCTGATTGCACACACAATGATCCCTAGATGTTATGATCTCCATGCAAAACAAAACTTTTAGCTGTATTTAGGTACATGTGACAGTTGTAAATGAAATCAAATCTGGCTGACCTCGTTACAACCACTACGCACCCCCACCTTCTCAAGGGGCAATTAAGGACAGGCAAGAAATGCTGGGCCCAGCCAGCGATACCCATATTCCATGAATGAATTGTAAAACAAAACTGCTTTAAAACATGCAATTTTTGGCTTTCTGTGGCAGAGAATTCCACAGGATGTCTACTCCCTGGGTGAAGACATTTCTCTTCATCTCGGTCCTATCCCTGTATCCTTAGACTCTGTGGTTTCCTGGAAAGGAATCTAGTTGGGATTATGGCGGTCAAGGGTTGAACGTTCCAAGCCATTAATATTTCCATTTCCTCTCGTACAGTGCTGGAGATCTACAAACTGATCGAGAAGAGGGACCTGGTACTGGCCGACAGCCACATCGTGGAGCTGGAGGAGGAGTGCGAGAGGGTGAGGACCACCGACGGAGGTAAAGACGGGGGCAGGAAGGCAAAGGACATTGAGCTGCTCTACAAAGAGCTGGAGGGGGAACTGAAGAAGATCGTGGCTGAGTCCCTCAGCCAAACCCTCGAGGCGACGCACCTGGACCAGCTGGTGCAGACCATTGAGGAGGAGGAGAAGGTGGACAGGGCATGGGCCAGCTGCGGAAGGCTCCCTGAAGACACCGATGGCCCCAGGCCCAGGCAGCTGCGGACGAAGTGGCGGGAAATGGTGAGGGATTCGGTGGTCGAGAGATTGTCCCGTTGCCAGACCAACACCTCGATTGCCCAGCGCCTGAGGAGTCTCAAAGAGCAGATCACGAGTGACTTGATTCTCATCCGAAAGAACCATGTTGCGGCCTACCCAAAGGATTACGATGCGTTCAATGTCTACGTTAACAGCTACCATGAGGTGGTTTCTTCCTGCCTCGCCGAGATGGCCCAGAATGATCTAGAAATTCAGCAATTCTACAGCTTTCTCCAATGGTGCCACAACGATTATGTCAGGTGGGAGTGTCCCCAGACCTGCTAAGAACGCCCACTCAATGGCCATTGGCAGTTAGTGTCCATCGTCGTAATAAAGGGGGGGTATCATTGGATAACGGTGGAGACCAGTCATCTCGCTCCTTGGGGGTGGGGTGTTGGCCTCAGTTGCCATGACAGCACTGAGGCAATGTGGGGAGTATGAGGTAGAGGATCGGCCATGATTTGGCTGAGCTGAACATTCTAGAGCAACATCCAAAACAAGGCCCAGGAACAGGCCATTCAGCCCCGAGGGCCTGCTCCGCCAGTCAATGAAATCACGGCAGGCCTCATCGTCAACTCAAGTCCTCCCCTCCCCGGGCAACCTCTCGCCCTCTTTCTGAACTAGAATTGATCCACCACCACCTTAAAAAAATATTCAGACGCTCTCCTCCAGCATCTTTTGTGGAAGAGCGTCCCAAAAACATAAATTTACCTCAGTTCTGAGGCAGGGGGGCTGACCCCTTATTTTAAACCATGAACCCTGGAGATCTAGATTCTTAAACAGGTGGGGAGGACGTTCTTTCCAGATTCACTCAGTAAAGACCGCTTAGGATCCTTTGTGTTTCAATGTGGTCGCCTTCCACTGGGTGGCCGATCAACCCAGCCACAGTTTTGGTCCCTTCCTTGAGAAAGGATGTACTGGCACTGGAGGGGGTGCAGACGAGGTTCACTGGGTTGGTTCCGGAGTTGAGAGGGTTGGCTTATGAGGAATGATTGTGTAGACTGGGAATGTACTCTTTGGGATTTGAAAGAATGAGGGACGTCTTATTGAAACATGTAAAATTATGAAGGGAATAGAAGCAATCAGGTTGGTTCCATTGGTTGGGGGGGTGGTGAACCTAAGGGGCATAGCCTCAAAGTAAGGGGCAGCAGGTTTAGGACTGAGTTGAGGGGGAACGTCTTCACCCAAACGGTTGCGAATCTGTGGATTTCCCTGCCCCAGAGAACCAGCTGAAGCTTCCTCATTGAATGCTTTTAAGGCAACGATAGATTTTTGAACAGTGAAGGAACTAAAGGTTATGGAGAGGAGGTAGATAACTGGAGCTGAGTACATGAGAAAGATCAGCCATGATCTTATTGAATGGCGGAGCAGGGGCCAGATGGGGCCGAGTCCTGGTCCTTATGTTCTTATGTCCAGTGCCCATTCCCTGAGGGGGGGGGAGGGGGGGTGGTGTCAGTTGTACCACATTACCATTGGCTTCTACAGAACCTGAACCTCTCTGAGGTGGCTTTTGTGCGTGGCAAAGGGAGCCTTTCATTTACGTAGCACCTTTCACAACCTCTCCGCCCCGCCTCTCAACCAAACAACATACTCCTGAGACTTTGTAACCCAGGAAAGGTGACAGCTGATTGGCTGCTCAGGAAGCTCCCACGAACAGCACGGGGGTAATCGTCAGATCACGGGGTCCGTGTTTGGGGTGGTGGGGGGGTGGTTGTGAAAAAAACATGATAAAACTGCGGACGCTAAAATCTGAAACAGAAACAGAAATTGCTGGGGTTTTTAGTTTGATTTATCGCTATCACATGTACCGGGATACAGTGAAAAGTGTTGTTGTGTGTGCGATTCAGGCAGATTGCACCATACAAAGTGTGCTCAGCAGGCCTGGCAGCAACTGTGGAGAGAGAAATCAAAGTTAACGTTTTGGGTCCAACACCCCTTCCTCAGGACTGAAATCGTGTCCCATTGGGTTGAGAGATATCTCGTTTACAATCATTGTGACAGGCCTCTGTTTATTTTAAAGGAAAATCAAAGTAACAGTATGGAAGGAGGGGGTATCTACTCACCAAGTCACCCTTCATTTGCATGTCCCTGGGCCCTGACCTCGAGGGAGGATACTCTCTGACTATCCTGTTCATTTGTGGCAGCCAGGACTCCCTGACTGGCCCAGGTTAACTGCCCCAATCTGGGATCTCACTGTCAGTGAGGTCTATCTGGCCCTTGTCCCAGCCACTGCAGAGTTTGAGACCCCATCAGCACTACACTTGAAGCTGAGGTTGGCCAGAATTGAGCCCGCATCCTCGAAAGGGTTGGCCGCGGGCCTAGAGCTGTCACTTGGGCCTTACTTTCACGGTCCCCCTTGTGTTTATTTTTTCAGGGATGTGATAGGCCACGAGGAACTTGCTGCACACGTCAGAAAACAACAGTTGAAACCGTTGCTGCCGGCAGAAACAATGCAGCAGCTGGAGGCTAAATGCATTGCCCTGGTGAAGGTAAGAACAAAAATACTCGGCCTTCCCCACATTTCGGGAGAAAGGGAAACTGTCTGGAAATCGGGCTCAAACGTACCCCTGTCTCCGGGGTTACGATGCCAGGATTGTCAGAGGTAGGAGTGAGGCGAGGAGAACCTTCTTTCCCCTGGGTTTTGATTATAAATTCACTCATGGGCATTTACTGCCCATCCGCAAAGGTCATAGAGATGTACAGCGCAGAATCAGGCCCTCCACACCAACTCATCCATGCTGCCCAGATATCCTAAAATGCCGGGGCGGCACGGGGTCTCAGGGGTTAACACTGCAGCCTCACAGCACCAGGGACCCGGGTTCGATTCCAGCCTCGGGTGACTGTCTGTGTGGAGTTTGCACACTCTACCCGTGTCTGCGTGGGTTTCCTCCCACAGTCCAAAGATGTGCACATTATGGTGGGTTGGCCATGGGAAATTGTCCGCAGTGTTCAGGGGTGTGTGGGTTATAGGGGGATGGGTCTGGGTGGGATGCTTCAAGGGGGGGTGTGGACTTGTTGGGCCGAAGGGCCTGTTTCCACACTGTAGGGAATCTAATCTAATCTAATCTAATCTAATCTAGTCTAGTGTAGTCTAGTCCCATTTGCCAGCATTTGGCCCATATCCCTCTAAACCCTTCCTATCCATGTCCCCATCCAGATGCCTTTTAAATGTTGTAACTGTACCAGCCTCCACCACTTCCTCTGGCAGCTCATTCCATACACGCACCACCCTCTGCGGGAAAAAGTTGCCCCTCAGGTCCCTTTTAAATCTTTACCCTCTCACCTTAAACCTATGCCCCTCTAGTTTTGGACTCCCCCACCCTGGGGAAAAGACCTTGCCCGTCCATGCCCCTCATGATTATTTAAACGTCTACATAGGTCACCCCTCAGTCTGTGATGGTACAGGGAAAATAGCTCATTGCTGTGGGTCTGGAGTCACGTGTAGGCCCAAACCAGGTAAAGACGCCAGGTCCTTCCCTAAAGGGCATTAGTAAACCAGATGGGTTTTTCCTGACAATCGACAATGGATTCATAGTCATGATTAAACTCCTAATTCCAGATTATTTTTAAAAATTGAATTCAGAATACCATCTGCCATGGTGCGATTCAAACCCTTAGCTGTCACGTGCTGGAGTGAGACTTAAATGTGGAGCATCTGACTCTGAAGTTACCTGCAGGGTCTTCCCAACTTACTGGAGATTTGTGAGAATTAGAGAGCGTCTGTTGGGTGTAAGAGAACTTCTGGAGATAAAGAAACATGAGGGTGAGGAGGAGGGGGAGGAGGAGGAGGAGGAGGCGGAGAGTGGGGTTCATCTGCAAGTCGAGCGTGGTTATCCCACACACATGACCTGGGAGAGCCCGGGGAATCTGGGTTGCCGTTCCGATTCCTCACCCCTGCTGTCTGCCACCTGTCCGAGCCCAAACACAGGCTAAAGATCCTGCTAACAGTTTCGCGCGGCTTGTGTTTCATAGGCACAGATAACGAAAAGCATGAGTGAGGAGCTTATCGCGGAAAAAGACAAGTGGGAGGCAGGGGGTGACGCATATCAATCCGAGCTCCCAAACAGGATGATTCAGGTAACTGTCAATCTCAGACAGGCACTGAGAAAGAGCACCGTCCTGCTGAAGAATCTTGTTAAATTACCAGCATTGAGATGTGAGCAAATTGTTGCCTTGGTGTGTTGTAGTTATACCCTGAACGTTCTGTTGCATTGAACACGACCCAGTGTCTTCAACAATCGCTCCAGCCAGGAGTTAAAAGTCAGACACCTCGCTATGGGGTCTGGAGTTACACGTAGGCCCGGACTGGTGTAAGGACGGCAGATTGCCATGCCTAAAGGGGCATTAGCAAAACAGATGGGTTTTTCGCAATAAAAACCGAAAGAACTGCGGGCGTTGTAAATCAGAAGCAAAAACAGAAGTTGCTGGAAAAGCTCAGCAGGCCTGGCAGCATCTGTGAAGAAAACAACACAGTTAATGCAGAACCAAAACATTAACTCTGTTTTCTCCTTCGCAGATGCTGCCAGATCTGCTGAGCTTTTCCTGCAACTTCTGTTTCTGTTCCGGGTTTTTAACAAAACCAATGCCACTTTCATGGTCATTAATACAAATGATATCTTAATTAATTAATTAAATTTGAAACAATTCCGAGATGCCATGGGTGGGACTTGAACTCACATCTCAGGGCCTCTGGGGTGTGCAGACCATGGCTATAACCACGACAGTGCTGGCCCCAAGAGGGCACAGCCATAGTGTAACGGGTTAATGATCTCGGACTGAGATGAAGAAAAAACTCTTCATTCTGAGGATGGTAAATCTTCAGAATTATCAACACTCTTTATTACTGAGTGTAATAACCACATCTTTCAAAACTATATGGCATTTTCTTTTAAACATTTAATCAGAAAACATGCAGGGACAAAAGCAGTCCCCAGTAGAAATACTCCATCTTCCAAAGGTGTTCCTGATGGAAATACTCCGTTTTTAAAGGTGTCCCTGATGGAAATACTCCGTCTTTAAAGGTGTCCCTGATGGAAATATTCCAACTTTAAAAGGTGTCCCTGATGGAAATACTCCGTCTTTAAAGGTGTCCCTGATGGAAATATTCCAACTTTAAAAGGTGTCCCTGATGGAAATACTCCCACTTTAAAGGTGTCCCTGAGGGAAATTCTCCCTCTTTAAAGGTGTTCCTGATGGAAATGCTCCCTCTTTAAAGGTGTCCCTGATGGAAATACTCCGTCTTCAAAGGTGTTCCTGATGGAAACACTCCAACGTTAAAAGGTGTTCCTGATGGAAATACTCCCTCTTTAAAGGTGTCCCTGATGGAAATACTCCATCTTTAAAGGTGTCCCTGATGGAAATATTCCGTCTCTAAAGGTGTCCCTGGCAGAAATACTCCAACTTTAAAAGGTGTTCCTGATGGAAATACTCCCTCTTTAAAGGTGTCCCTGATGGAAATATTCCATCTCTAAAGGTGTCCCTGGTGGAAATACTCCAACTTTAAAAGGTGTTCCTGATGGAAATACTCCTTCTTTAAAGGTGTCCCTGATGGAAATATTCCGTCTCTAAAGGTGTCCCTGATGGAAACACTCCAACTTTAAAAGGTGTCCCTGATGCAAATACTTCCTCTTTAAAGGTGTCCCTGATGGAAATACTCCGTCTTTAAAGGTGTTCCTGATGGAAATACTCCAACTTTAAAAGGTGTTCCTGATGGAAATACTCCCTCTTTAAAGGTGTCCCTGATGGAAATATTCCGTCTCTACAGGTGTCCCTGATGGAAACACTCCAACTTTAAAAGGTGTCCGTGATGGAAATACTCCCTCTTTAAAGGTGTCCCTGATGGAAATACTCCCTTTTTAAAGGTGTCCCTGATGGAAATACTCCATCTTTAAAGGTGTCCCTGATGGAAATACTCCCTCTTTAAAGGTGTCCCTGATGGAAATACTCCGTCTCTAAAGGTGTCCCTGATGGATATACTCCTTCTTTAAAGGTGTCCCTGATGGATATACTCCTTCTTTAAAGGTGTCCCTGGTGGAAATACTCTGTCTCTAAAGGTGTCCCTGGTTGAAATCCTCTGTCTTTAAACGTGTTCCTGATGGAAATTCTCCGTCTTTAAGAGCAGTCCTGACAGGGAGTTTCCCATTTTAAAAGTGGTTCTTGTTGGAACTTTTTTTCCATTGGAAATTTTTTTTAAGGATGTTTTTCCTGTTTCCCCAGCTCCTGAAAGGTCACGTCACGCACTCTGCTGCAGTCAACCAAGAGTTCGGGGCTCAAGTCAGTCTCTGCTGCCTCTCTGGCCTAGCTGACTTTCTGCAAAGGTATTTGTTCCACAGCACACTGGTTACATTGGGCACGTGTGGGAGAAATGGGGGCAAACTGCATGTCAGGGGAAGGGGCACTTCCTGACACATAACTCCACAAAAGACAGTTCTAAGTCTATACCAATTTACTGCACAACCCCACCCCCTCCCCCCACCCCCCGCCATCGAGAATCACCTCAAAGCCAAAACAAATGCTCATAATTCATGAATGTTTCATAGGCTAGTCACAGAAATCCCTACAGCGTGGAAGCAAGCCATTCAGCCCATACCGACCCTCTGAACTGCACGCGACACGCGCCCCCCCACCCCAATCGCACCCCTTTTCTGTGACCCCGTATTTCCCACAGCTAACCCACCTAGCCTGCACATCCCTGAACACTGCGGGTAATTTAGCATGGCCAACACACTCTGGCCTGCACATCTTTGGGCTGTGGGAGGAAACCGGAGCACCCAGAGGAAACCCCAGACAGACACGGGGAGAATGTGCAAACACCACACAGACAGTTATTCAACGGTAGAATTGAACCTGAGTCCCTGGCACCACGAGGCAGCAGTGCTAACCGCTGAGGCACAGGTCACCCATCTAGACTTCTGTTGGGCCCAGGGTTTTCTCGATTAATAGGAGCTCCTGTCTTTGATCCATAGGGAGTGTGAAATATCTCATTATTTTTTATTTTTATTGTTCATTCGTGGGATGTGGGCATCGCTCACTGGGCCAGCATTTATTGCCCATCCCTAATTGGCCAGAGGGCTGTTAAGAGTCACCCACATTGTTGTGGGTCTGTTGGGGGAGAGGCTGGTAACCGAGAGCCCCTCACTCTTGATTTGATTTATTATCATCCCCTGTACTGAGATACAGTGAAAAGTATTGTTTTCCATGGTATCCAGACAAGCCATACCTTAGATAAGTTATTCAGGGTTATAGAACAGAATGAGGAATATAGTGTTAGAGCTACAGAGACAGTGCAGAGAAAGATCAACTCTGATATATGAGACATTTGATAAAGGCGAGAAGAGGCTGCTCTTGAATCAGTTTGTACGTGTTTTCAAACTTTTAAACCTTCTTCCCAACAGAGGAGATTATAACCGGGGTGGGAGGGGTCTGTGATGATGTCGGCTGCCTTCCCGAGGCAGTGGGAGGTGTAGATGGAGCCAGGACTGGGCTGTGTTCACAACTCTCTTGTAGTTTCTTGCGGAATTGGGAACAGCTATTGCTGTGTCATGCTGTGGTGCAAGCAGATAGGATGTCTAGTGGACATGGCGAATTTCCTCGGCCTCCTGACGAAGTAGAGGCGTTGCTGTTCTCATGGAATCCCTACATTGTGGAAACAGGTCATTCGGCCCAACAGGTCCACACCATCCCTGCTGAAGAGCATCCCACCCAGAGCCATTCCCCTAACCCTGCACTTCTCATGTCTAACCCACCCTAACCTGCATAACTTTGGACTGTGGGAGGAAACGGGAGCTCCCGCAGGAATCCCACGCAGACACTCCATAGGCGCCCGAGGGTGGAATCGAACCCAGGACCCTCGCGCTGTGGGGCAGCAGCACTGACCACTTAGCCACTGTGCTGAAGGATTGGAGCTGGTCGGATTTAAACTCAATCCATCAGTCTGGAATAGAACACCAACCTCAGTAAACAAAACAAAGAAACAAAGAAACCTACAGCACAGGAACAGGCCCTTCGGCCCTCCAAGCCTGCGCCGATCGAGATCCTGTGTCTAACCTGTCACCTATTTTCTAACGGTCTGTATCCATTTGCTCCCCACCCATCCATGTACCTGTCCAAATATATCTTAAAAGACGCTAACGTGTCTGTGTCTACCACCTCCGCTGGCTACGCGCTCCAGGCGCCCACCACCCTCTGCGTAAAGAACTTTCCACGCATATCTCCCTTAAACTTTCCTCCTCTCACTTTGAACTCATGACCCCTAGTAATTGAGTCCCCCACTCTGGGGAAAAAGCTTCTTGCAATCCACCCTGTCGTAGCCCTCCAGTAGTGGTGGCTATGTCAATCCTGATCAGTTGTTGTAAAAAGCCATCTGATTCACCAATGCTCCTTTGGGGAAGAAGATCTGTCATTTTAACCCTGTCTGGCCTACATGTGACTCCAGCCCTGTAGTAATACCATTGGCTCTTTACTGATGCTTGGGATAGCCTAGCAAGCCTGTCAACACCAGGCTAAATAATTGCAGGTCTTGTCTGTGCTGGAGTTGGGATGTCATGCTGAGGTTGTACAGGACCTTAGTGAGGCCCGTTCCGGAGCACTGTGCCCGGTTTTGGCCACCCTGTTAGAGGAAGGATATTATTAAACGGGAGAGGGTTCAGAAGAAATTCACCAGGATGTTACTAAGAATTGAAGATTTGAGTAACAGGGAAAGGCAGGATACGCTGGGACTATTTTTTCACTGGAGCGTAGGAGGATGAGGGGTGACCCCATGGAGGTTTATAAAGTAATGAGGGTCTTTTCCCTAGGATTGGGGATTTCAAGACTAGGGGGTATAGTTTTAAGGTGAGAGGAGAAAGATTTACAGAGCACGTTTTTTTTAACAGAGAGAGAGCTTCGTGTATGGAATGAACTTCCTGAGGAAGAGGTACAGTTGCAACATTTAAAAAACATTTGGGGGCCAGCAGGTGGTTGAGTTTGGGATTGTGGTCAGCATGTACTGGTTGGGCCAAAGGGGCTGTTTCTGTGCTGTATGACTCATATTCCATGAACGAATTATAACAAAGCACTTTCAGCTGTGTAGCAGAAAGGCTCTATATAAATGCAGGTTTTTCTTGCTATTTCGGCGTAAATCCCCAAAGCACATAATCTCGCTGTTGGCTTTTGCAGCCGAAGCTTTATTTCAAAGGAATGCTGTCAAAGACATGTGTAGGCAAAGCCTGTGGGCTGAGGGAGCCAGGAGATTTATTGCCATTTCTGTAGCACAAAAAAACACTTGGAAAAGTGCCAAGGCTTTAGCAGGGGACTGGAAATAAAACTGGATTAAGCCAGGAAGCTATGGACAGAGTTGTCAAAGTTAGGGCACAAACTGAAAGAAACATTGAAAACGAGAGCTAGAGTAGGCTATCCTGGTCTCAGTTTCCTATGTTGAAAAGGTGCATTGACCAATCCTCTGCATTTCATGATGTTTGCTTCTTGTGTGATCTTTCTTTCTGTCACACTGTGACCTGGGATTGTGAGTTTCATTGAATCCCTGCAATGTGGGAGCAGGGCATTCAGCCCATTGAGTCCACACTGACCCTCTGAAGAGCATACCACCCAGACTCAGCCTATCCTTGTAACCCTATGGCTAACCCTAACCCAGCCTGCACGCCCTGGACACCACGGCCAATCCACCCTAACCTGCACGGGTATGGACTGCGGGAGGAAACTGGAGTGGGCACGGGGAGAAAGTGCAAACCCCATACAGGCAGTCGCCCCAGAATGAAACGTGGGTCTGTGGTGCTGTGAGGCAGCAGTGCTAACCGCGGAGCCACCGCGCCAACTCTGAGATCCGATGTTACACAGGAAATGCTAAATTAACTCAGTTTTAAAGGCGGCTGCCCACCCCCCAGCCCCCCCACCCAGTTTCCGATACTTCGGCCCAAAACATCCACAGTAGGATCTGAGCTACTGTCTCTCGACTATTTTTGAGGGAGAGCACGAGGGGTTCTGTTAGCTCAGTTGGCTGGATGGCTGGTTTGCAGTGTGGGTTCAATTCCTGCTTTGGCTGAGTTTACCATAAAGGATTCTTGTTCGAAACCTCTCACCTCACCCAAAGCATGGGTGATCCTCAGATTAAACCACCACAAGTCCTATCCCTCTAATGAGAGGGGAGCTGTTTGGGGACTTTACCTTTATTAGTCAGGGCTCTCAGGATTACGAGGTCAGTGACTTTAGCCACTGTCCCACAGGGTTGAGAGTGCCTTCATAACTTCTCTTTTACCCCAGGTACATGAATAAGATGTCTGAAGGTGCGCAATGAATTTTTATTGAGGGCTGAACAAATCTGCACATAATTCCGCACCCAATTCCCCCACACCTTCAATCACACTTCCCTCCTGCTCCTTAAAGTTGCTTCACGTTTTTTCCACGCATTTATCACTGCCTCTTCGTCACCCAAGACTCCAGTAGGAAAGTCCCTAACGCAGGATTTGTGGGAATTCACACAGAATAATTTATTTGCCTGATTCCCTGGAAAGCATCCGCACGTGGCGAAATCCTGCGACAGGTCGGAATTTCCTGCTCAGCTTCAGTGCTGCAGAAAAGCAGCAAAACCAACGTCACAAAGCTACCCCCAGACTGCGTTTAAAATTCGAAATTAAGACAAGTCACGTTGGACGTGAAATTGTTGACCGTGTTTCTCTTGCTCTGCAAATGCTGCTGAGACTTTCCAGCACTTTCAGTTCTTTGTTTCCAACCTCCTGCAACAGTAGTATTTTGATTTTAAAATCTAGATTTTGCTTCCTCTTTAATAGTTGGCAACTTGACTCCTGGCACCCAGGAAATTTGTACTAAGAGCAATGCAAGTTCCCATTCCAAATTGGAGCCTATCTTTTCTATAGGAACAAGAGGAGGCCAGGAACTGTCACAAACAAATATTCTCCCTCCCAGCCAGATCGATATCAATGCCTTTGTCTGTCCAAATAAACAACTGCACCTCCCAGTCGCGAACCATTTCCACTCCCCCTCCCATTCTCTAGATGACATGTCCATCATGGGCCTCCTGCAGTGCCACAATGATGCCACCCGAAGGTTGCAGGAACAGCAACTCCTATTCCGCTTGGGAACCCTGCAGCCATATGGTATCAATGTGGACTTCACCAGTTTCAAAATCTCCCCTTCCCCTACTGCATCCCTAAACCAGCCCAGTTCATCCCCTCCCCCCACTGCACCACACAACCAGCCCAGCTCTTCCCCCCCACCAACTGCATCCCAAAACCAGTCCAACCTGTCTCTGCCTCCCTAACCGGTTCTTCCTCTCACCCATCCCTTCCTCCCACCCCAAGCCGCACCTCCATTTCCTACCTACTAACCTCATCCCACCTCCTTGACCTGTCCGTCTTCCCTGGACTGACCTATCCCCTCCCTACCTCCCCACCTATACTCTCCTCTCCACCTATCTTCTTTTCTCTCCATCTTCGGTCTGCCTCCCCCTCTCTCCCTATTTATTCCAGAACCCTCTCCCCATCCCCCTCTCTGATGAAGGGTCTAGGCCCGAAACGTCAGCTTTTGTGCTCCTGAGATGCTGCTGGGCCTGCTGTGTTCGTCCAGCCTCACATTTTATTATCTCGGATTCTCCAGCATCTGCAGTTCCCGTTATCACTGCAGTTCTCTCTCTTTGGGCTCTATCCTATTATTTACTCCCTACACCATCCCCTCCCTATTTTCTGCAAATAAACTAACACTTCCCAGCCACCATCAGTTCTGAGGAAGGGTCACCAGACCTGAAACATTAACTCTGATTTCTCTTCATAGACGCTGCCAGACCTGCTGAGCTTTTCCAGCAACTTCTGTTTTTGTTAGGAGGCCACTCATATTGACACACCATATGATGGCATGGTGGCTCAGTAGTTAGCACCGAGGGACCTGGGATTGACTCCACTCTCGGGCGACTCTCTGTGTGGAGTTTGTATGTTCTCCCTGTGTCGGCATGAGTTTCCTCCCACAGTCCAAAGATGTGCAGATTAGGGTGGATTGGCCATGAGTAATTACGCATAGTGCCCAGGGATGTGCAGGTTAGAGTGGATTGGCCGTGCTAAATTACCCATAGTGTCCAGGGATGTGCAGGTTAGGGTGGATTGGCCGTGCTAAATTACCCATAGTGCCCAGGGGTGTGCAGGTTAGGGTGGATTGGCCATGAGAAATTACCCATAGTGCCCAGGGATGTGCAGGTTAGGGTGGATTGGCCGTGCTAAATTACCCATAGTGCCCAGGGATGTGCAGGTTAGGGTGGATTGGCCATGAGAAATTACCCATAGTGCCCAGGGATGTGCAGGTTAGGGTGGATTGGCTGTGCTAAATTACCCATAGTGCCCAGGGATGTGCAGGCTCGAGTGTGTTGACCATGGGAAACATGAGGCTGTAGGGATGGGGTGTGTCTGGGTGGGATGCTCAGCAGAGGGCCAGTGGTTTGAATGGCCTGCTTCTGCACTGTAGCAATTCTATGATTCTGTCCACTTTGGTTAATAACACTCTGTACACCTAAATCCTATCAGTCTCAGTTTTAAATTGACACGATTCCCCTCCAACTCCCAGCACCACTCTCCCCCTTCAGTCCATCATATCGGTGCTGTGCCATAGATCTGTACTGAATGGAAACAGACCCTTCGGTCTACCTCGCCCATGCTGACCAGATATCCTAAATTCATCTAGTCCCATTTGCCAGCATTTGGCCCATATCCCTCCAAACCCTTCCTATTCATGTCCCCATCCAGATGCCTTTTAAATGCTGTAACTGTACCAGCCTCCACCACTTCCTCTGGCAGCTCATTCCATACACGCACCACCCTCTGTGTGAAAATGTTGTCCCTTTTAAATCTTTCCCCTCTCACCTTAAACCTATGCCCCTCTAGTTTTGGACTCCCCCCACCCTGGGGAAAAGACTTTGTCTGTTCACCTTAAGAGCAACTCAGTCCCTTTTCTGAAGCTCCCATTAGCCCCACAACTTTACTTCCCTCAACCACCCATCCAGTTTCATTTCCCAATCCTTCCCCACCTCAGTACCACTCACTGTTTCAGGCAAATCGTTCCTGATGGATTCTCTACTTTAAATCTGTGTTCCCCCCCCGCCGCTCCTTCCATAGTCCTCATGCCATCCATGAGTGGGACTCTCCATCCACCTGATCTGAACCTTAGCTCCAGGCTTGGCTCAATCAGACCTGGTCCGAAATAGGATTTCTGGGTCTACAGGTAGGACGCTACCACCCGGGAGGGTCGTCAACTTTCGGGGAGGTGGGGAGGGTGGGAGGTTGAGTGTATCACAGGTAGGTTCGAAGACATGACCTTTCAACCTGCCAGCCCACCCCACCGACGTTGCTTCTACAGTGAGTGGGCTCCTTCTGAGAGGGTCTGAGCATGCAAATCACCGCGCCAACGCATTGACCCCTGGGGTCGTAGGTCACTGCACGCGCACACCTCATGGATCCCCCAACCAGGATCAATGCTGCCCTGGCCAATGACGCCCACACCCCATGAGTAAAGGTGGAATGGGAATTTGATTTGGAGGATGCTCCCAGTTGAAGTTCCTGCTATGTAAATGCAGCCATTGTTGTTGAACAACACTGCCTGATGATGGCACCCACAGTGTGTGAGGCATAATGCATGGAATGGAGCGCCTCCATTAGTCTGTTGCCACTCCCTCCAACTGAGCATGCCGCCTCAGTTGTGCCAACCGTGTGTTATTGCCTCCCCGATCGGCCAGGCCTTACCTCGGCGAGTTTGTGGATCTCGGGCTAACTTTGTGCTCCTCCCTTGTCTTTGCAGTTTTCAGAAGCACGCACAAGAGTTTTTTCAGCAGTACCGCGAGGCGGCAGACAGCAGGGAGCTGAAGGTCACACAAGCGATCGCGGTGGTGAGTTGCTGCCCTGTGTTCAGGTAAAGACCACATCACGAGAGACGGTGCGCAGGAATGTGAGGGAAGCGCGGGAGGGGGAGAAGGCACGGGGTGATAGAATCGGTGCAGGCACGGTGGACTGAATGGCCTCGTCGAGCTTTTGCCCATCAGAGTCGAGCTGCCAGCCAATCAGCAACTTTTTTCTTTTACAGTGTCAATTGCTATGACCATCAGAGATTTGGCATTCTTGCATCAATCCTGATCAGAAATTTCAGCAACATGGCTCGTCTTATTAAATTCATTCACGGGATCTGGGTGTCTCTGGCCAGGCAGCATATTGCCCATCCCTAATTGCCCCAGAGGGCAGTTAAGAGTCAACCACACTGCTGTGGGTCTGGAGTCACATGTCGGCCAGACCAGGTAAAAATGGCAGTTTCCTTCCCTAAAGGACATTAGTGAACAAGATGGGCTTTTCTTGACAATGGCTTAATTAAACCCTTAATTCCAGATCCTTTTATTGAATTCAAATTCTACCATCTGCCATGGTGGGATTCGAACCCAGGTCCCCGGGAAAAAAAGCAATTAGCTGAGTTTCTGGATTAATGGCCTACTGATAATACCACAAGGCTATTGCCTCCAGAGATAATAGGAACTGCAGATGCTGGAGAATCCGAGATAACAAAGTGTGGAGCTGGATGAACACACTTTGTTATCTAGACTATTCCCTCCCCCACCTTTCCAGTTACATTCAAGCTCTTAACTGTCAGATTGTTCTTGTAACTTACCCCTGTCCTCATAGAATCTGTACAGTGTGGAAACAGGCCATTCAGCCCATCGGTTCCATACTGATCCACGCGCTATACCTACCCCTGTAACCCTGCATTTCCAATGGCTAACCCTTATAGCCTGCGTATCCCTGGATACTACAAGGCAATTTAGCATGATTAATCCACCCTAACTTGCACACAGGGGCGGCACAGTGGCTCAGTGGTTAGCACTGCTGCCTCACAGGGACAGGGACCTGGGTTCAATCCCACCCTCGGGTGACTGTCTGTGTGGGGTCTGCACATTCTCCCCGTGTCTGTTAGCGTGGGTTGGCTGTGCTAAATTGCCTCAGACTTCCCAGGGGTATGTCGATTAGGGGGAAGGGGTCAAGATGGGACGCTCTGAGGGTCAGTATGAACTTGTTGGGATGAAGGGCCTGTTTCCACTCTGTAGGAATTCTATGATTCTGTCCCCAGATACTATGGGACAATTTAGCACGTCCAATCCACCCTAACTTGCACATCTTTGGACTGTGAGAGGAAACCCATGCAGACACAGGGAGAATGTGCAAACTCTGCACAGACAGTCGCCCGAGGCTGGAATCAAACCCGGGCCCCTGTCACTGGGAGGCTGCAGTGCTAACCACTGAGCCACCGTGCCGGCCCATCCTGTTCATCAATATTATTGCCTTTTGAGCAGCAATGTTGCAGTTCTCACAATATTGTGTTTTCGAACACATTTTGAAAGAATGGCTCTTGCTGTTAAGTTTGTCATTTGCCAATAAATGCATACCATTGTTTCACGCGTCGTGGTCCTCAGAAATAGGGATATGGGATACAACAGCTGGGGACTGACCCTGAGCCTTTATAAACATTCAGCCCCCAACTGGAGTAATCCTGGGCACCGCACTTCAGGAAGAATGTGAGGGTCCTCAAGCGGCTACAGAGGGAGAGTTACCCAAACAATTCCTGGGCTGAGGGATTTTATCAACAAGGTCAAAGGTTGGAGAAGCTGAGGTAGGTCTCCTTGGAGCGAAGGAGGTTGGGGCGAGCTGTGACTGAGGTGGGCAAGGTAATAATGGGATTAGATAAGGGAACAGGGAGAAGCTGTTCCTATGCAAGGACCAGGGCGAGTCAGGAAGAAACTGGAGGAGGAGATGGTGAGGGAGAAAGGTCTTTATGCAGTGAGTGCTAATGAACTGGAAATTGCAGAAACCAAGGGGTTTGGAAGCACAGACAATGAATGCTTTCAAAAGGGAAGTGGATGGAGGGGCATATAAACTTACAGGGGCTAGGGACACTACTGGAATACTCTACAGGGAACCAGCATATACTCAATGGGCCAAATGGCCTCCTTCTGTATCATTATGACACATGTACATGGGGCAGTTACACCACAACCAAAACCACATATTTACCATGGAATGTGCATAGGCCCCATTCGATTCTAAAATGTCTAGAGGTGTTTATGTATAGGCAGTCACTCTATACCAGATGTAAATAACTAATCAGTCACTCCGTACCATATGTAAGTCGAGTAGCCAATAATCAGTCACTCCGTACTATATGTAAGTCGAGTAGCCAATAATCAGTCACTCTGTACCATATGTAAGTCGAGTAGCCAATAATCAGTCACTCCGTACCATATGTAAATCGAGTAGCCAATAATCAGTCACTCTGTACCATATGTAAGTCGAGTAGCCAATAATCAGTCACTCCGTACCATATGTAAATCGAGTAGCCAATAATCAGTCACTCCGTACCATATGTAAATCGAGTAGCCAATAATCAGTCACTCCGTACCATATGTAAATCGAGTAGCCAATAATCAGTCACTCTGTACCATATGTAAATCGAGTAGCCAATAATCAGTCACTCTGTACCATATGTAAATCGAGTAGCCAATAATCAGTCACTCTGTACCATATGTAAATCGAGTAGCCAATAATCAGTCACTCTGTACCATATGTAAATCGAGTAGCCAATAATCAGTCACTGTGTACTATATGTAAATCGAGTAGCCAATAATCAGTCACTGTGTACTATATGTAAATCGAGTAGCCAATAATCAGTCACTGTGTACCATATGTAAGTCGAGTAGCCAATAATCAGTCACTCTGTACCATATGTAAATCGAGTAGCCAATAATCAGTCACTGTGTACCATATGTAAGTCGAGTAGCCAATAATCAGTCACTCCGTACCATATGTAAATCGAGTAGCCAATAATCAGTCACTGTGTACCATATGTAAATCGAGTAGCCAATAATCAGTCACTGTGTACCATATGTAAATCGAGTAGCCAATAATCAGTCACTCTGTACCATATGTAAATCGAGTAGCCAATAATCAGTCACTGTGTACTATATGTAAATCGAGTAGCCAATAATCAGTCACTGTGTACTATATGTAAATCGAGTAGCCAATAATCAGTCACTGTGTACTATATGTAAGTCGAGTAGCCAATAATCAGTCACTGTGTACCAAATGTAAATTGAGTAGCCAATAATCAGTCACTGTGTACCATATGTAAATTGAGTAGCCAATAATCAGTCACTGTGTACCAAATGTAAATTGAGTAGCCAATAATCAGTCACTGTGTACCAAATGTAAATTGAGTAGCCAATAATCAGTCACTGTGTACCAAATGTAAATTGAGTAGCCAATAATCAGTCACTGTGTACCATATGTAAATTGAGGAGCCAATAATCAGGAGCCAGCTACAGGGATGGAAATTAACTGAGGGATTAGGTGAGGAACATCTCCAGCCCTGTCCCAGATGCCTGAAACCTGTTGATCTTCCAAAGCAAAGAGTTGACCTTGATTGAGTGTTGCAGCCTGGAACATCCCAAGGTCCAGGACTATGTGTTGAGGGATGCCTTAAACCTTGGTGCAGCTGCTGCCAAGGTACAGAGTGGAAAGACTGCTGACTGGGGTCTTCCTGCTCAGGATAAAAGGGGTCCAGCTGTCAGGATCTCCTGGTGCCTCAAATGTTTGTAAATACTAGTACTGTATGTAAAAGAGAGGTCTTCAGTTTTTGGACAGAATCAAAACCCAATGTTTTGTTTGCTTATTTGTTGTCGAACCGTGCAGAACTGAACTGCCTTTGTGACACTGTATATATACAAAGAGTTTTTTTTTAAAGAAAGGAAATATGTCTTTGAAATATAAAGAAATCCCACTTGGCCACTTTATCGTTCAGCCTCTTGACACTCCCATTGGCTTCTGCAGAGACTACATTGAGCGCCTGAGGCAGAAAGTCGTCAGTGATGGTGAAGAAGAGACAAAGAAAGCGTTGGCCTGTCTGGACAAAGTGGTGATGGGAGGCAACAAGCTGCTAACGGAGATGCTGTTTGAGGAACTAAAGGTGCAAGAATGGTCCCTTCCTCTTTATTCATTGTCACATTTCCATTGTAGGACCAACACGCACTGTTACTGTTGGGGCCAGAATGAAATCTGAGCCTTGAAGTTCAGTCCCTGCCTTGTGGACTGAGCACAATCTCAGCCCCATGTAAATCAACAGCTGTAACAATCTTTGGTTGCGATCTGGGTCAGTATCTGCAGGAGGACAGTGGCCTCACGGTTTGATCGAAGCAACATCATTCCGAAGTGAGGCCCTGGTGAGACTGCATCCAGAGTTCTCTGACTAGTTTTCTCCCCCTATTCAAGGAAAGGCTTTGTTTCATTGGAGACAGGCTAGAGAAGGTCCGCTTATGTGACTCCTGGGTGTGGAGGGATTGCCATGTGAGCAAAGGTAAAACAGTTTGGCACTCTACTCTTTGGAGTTTAGAAGAATGAGAGGTGATCTCATTGAAACATTTAAGATTCTTAAAGGAACAAAAACAGAAGTTGCCAGAAAAGCTCAGCAGGTCTGGCAGCATCTGTGGAGAGAAACCAGAGATAGCGGTTCTGGGAAGGGTCACCAGACCCGAAACGTTAACTCTGTTTCCTTCTTCACAGATGCTGCTAGACCTGCTGAGATTTTTGAGCAACTTCTGTTTTTGTTCCTGATTTACAGCATCCGCAGATCTTTTGGTTTGTATTTACGATTCTTAAAAGGTTTGACAGGATAAATGCTGAAAGGATGATTATCCTCATGGGAGAGTCTAGAACCAGAACGCATAGAATCATAGAGTCCCTACAGTGTGGAAACAGGCCCTTTGGCCCAACAAGTCCACTTCGAACCTCTGAACGTGCCACCCAAACCCATCCCTCTATAACCCACCTAATCTACACATCCCTGGGCACTATGGGGGTAATTTAGCACGGCCAATCCACCCTAACCCGCACATCTTTGGGCTTTGGGAGGAAACCGGAGCACCCGGAGGAAACCCACGCAGACACGGGGAGAATGTGCAAACTCTGCACCTGAGACACCTGAGGGTGGGATTGAATCCAGGTCCCCGGCGCTGTGAGGCAGCAGTGCTAGCCACTGAGCCACCGTGCCACATTGTTTCAGAATAAAGGCGTGCTAATTAAAGATAGAAATAAGGATGAATTTCTTCTGTCAGAGCGTTGCAAGTATTTGAAACTTCTTGACACAGAGAGCTGTGGAGGTAGCTATATTTAACGGCTAGTTAGATAGATTAAATAGGTGGAGAGATAGAAGGATGTGTAGAGACATAGATGGATAGACGAAGAGGTATTTAGGTTGAGAGATGGAAGGTAGGTAAATCAACGGTTACAGTGAAAGGTAGGAAAGTAAAGTGAGGAATTTTGGATCAGCCATGAACCTCTTGAATGGCAGAGCAGGCTTGATGGGCTGAATGGCCTACTCCAGCTCCTATTTCTTGTTGGTTCTCCTCCCGTTTCTGGTTGGAAAGTGTTGACATTTATTTGAGCCCAGGATCAAGTGTTTAAGGTCACAGGTGAGGAATAGCTATTAACAGGGGGGGTGCGAGGAGCCAATAGCTCTTGAGAGAAGTAGGGAGGCCGATTCCCTAGCTAAGGGAGATCCTGCTGGTTCCGTTACTGCCTCTGAACTGGGAGGGTTCATTTCCAAACATTCCTACATCTCTGTCTTTCATCTCCAGCCAAACCTCTCAAAGCTGCTGAAAAGTAAATGGCTGCAAAACAAGGAGAATTTTGAAAGGATCACCACCAGTATCAAGAAACACTTCAACCAGTTCCGAAAAATGAAAAGCCCTCCCTACCAGGTAAGGTGACCTTCCTCCACCTTCTCACCCTCATTCACTTTGGACCTCCAATGGTTTGATTTAGGGAAGGGGCGTATTAGCCCAGAGAGAAATTTCAAGACCAAAATAGACAATAATTATTTGGAAACGAATGGACTTGTAGTGCTGGAGCTCAGGCAAGGTGGATCAGTGTTCCTCATTAGCCAGTTTTACTGCTACGTCTGTCCAGGAGGGTTCATGTTCCTGATCTCTCGTCATCAGCTCACATCGAGAAAGCTTTATGATTCACTGTGTACAGTCTCACTGTGTGTGTTTAGAGCCGCTGTGTATTGTCTGACTGTATGTGTAGAGCTGATGTGTACAGTCTCGGTGTGTACAGTCTCACTGTATGTGTAGAGCCAATGCGTACAGTCTCACTGTGTGTGTAGAACCAATGTGTGCAATCTCACTATGTACAGTCGCACTGTGTGTGTAGAGCCACTGTGTACAGTCTCACTGTGTGTGTAGAACCACGATGTACAGTTGCACTGTGTGAGTAGAGCCGCTGTGTACTCTCACTGTGTACAGTCTCACAGTGTGTGTAGAGCCACTGTGTACAGTCTCACTGTGTGTACAGTCTCAGTGTGTACAGTCTCACTGTGTGTGTAGAGCCGATGTGTACAGTCTCACTGTGTGTGTAGAGCCACTGTGTACAGCCTCACCATGTGTGTAGAGCTGATGTGTCCAGTCTCACTGTGTGCATGCGTGTACAGCCACTGTGTACAGTCTCACTGTGCGTGTAGTGCCGCTGTGTACAGTCTCACTGAGCGTGTAGTGCCGCTGTGTACAGTCTCACTGTGTGTGTAGTGCCGCTGTGTACAGTCTCACTGTGTATGTAGTGCCGCTGTGTACAGTCTCACTGTGCCCCCTGCCCTCACCACCAAGCTCACGATGGAGGAGGGTAGTAAATTTCTCCCCAGGGCCTCAGTGTGAAAATCGGCCCTGCCCCTCAGGGGGGAGCAGTGGGTGGGTGGGGAGGGTGTGGTGGAATGGCGCCCCATCAAGGGGACTGTAATCCCGACCAGATACTAAACCGTGGCCTGGTCCATAGATCAAGTGGAGAGATTAGACTTGCAGCCATTGTTTGGAAGGTGAGCAGGACGTGTCCTGGCCAATACTTACATTTCAATAAACAACATCATTGTCATTAAATTGTTCTGAGATGTCCAATTTTTTGTGAAAATGTTTAGATAAATGAAGGCCCTTCCTTTGTTTACAGCTGCACCACCTTCAGTCCCACATACAACCTCATTGTCTCCAGCCTCTCTATTTACAGGCATTCTGTCTGCAGCCCCAGTGTGTACAGCCCTCCTAATTACAGATATACTCTGTGTCGAACCTTTGTGTGGAGGTGCTGGGGTTACACTGGGGTGGACAAAGTCAGAAGTCACACAATGCCAGACTGTGGTCCAACAGGTTTATGCAAAATCACATGCTTTCTGAGCACTGCCCCTTTGTCAGGCCATTGCAGGCCATGCCTTAGCTGCCTGGGGCGTGACGAAGGAGCAGCGCTCCGAAAGCTCAAATAAACCAGTTGGACAGCTGCCTGGTATCATGTGACATCTGACTTAGTCCCAGTGTATACAGCCTTCTTATTTACAGGCATACTGCCTACAGTCCCAGTGTATACAGCCTTCTTATTTACAGGCATACTGCCTACAGTCCCAGTGTATACAGCCTTCTTATTTACAGGCATACTGCCTACAGTGCCAGTGTATACAGCCGCATAGGCTCCCCCCAGCCCTCACACACTAAGGTGCTATAGTCATATTATCATCTACGCAAGGCTGAGTAACCCAGCGATTTGAGTCCTTTACGCATCAATCTGCTTCAGGAGTAACTGGAAGGCAAAGTACTGGGCTAATGGTAAGATTTTTAGTAGTGTAGATGAGCAGAGAGACCTCGGTGTCCATGTACACAGATCATTGAAAGTTGCCACCCAGGTTGACAGGGCTGTTAAGAAAGCATACAGTGTTTTAGCTTTTATTAATAGAGGGATCGAGTTCCGGAACCAAGAGGTTATGGTGAAGCTGTACAAAACTCTGGTGTCGCTGCACTTGGAGTATTGCGTACAGTTCTGGTCACCGCATTATAAGAAGGATGTGGAAACTTTGGAAAGGGTGCAGAGGAGATTTACTAGGATGTTGCCTGGTATGGAGGGAAGGTCTTACGAGGAAAGGCTGAGGGACTTGAGGCTGTTTTCATTAGAGAGAAGAAGGTTGAGAGGTGACTTAATTGAAACATATAAAATAATCAGAGGGTTAGAGAGGGTGGATAGGGAGAGCCTTTTTCCTAGGATGGTGACAGCGAGCACAAGGGGGCATAGCTTTAAATTGAGGGGTGAAAGATATAGGACAGATGTCAGAGGTAGTTTCTTTACTCAGAGAGTAGTAAGGGAATGGAACGCTTTGCCTGCAACGGTAGTAGATTCGCCAACTTTAGGTACATTTAAGTCGTCATTGGATAAGCATATGGACGTACATGGAATAGTGTAGGTTAGATGGGCTTGAGATCGGTATGACAGGTCGGCACAACATCGAGGGCCGAAGGGCCTGTACTGTGCTGTAATGTTCTATGTTCTATGTTCAAACTAAACCAAGGTGTGTGTCTTTTTACCCTACCCCTCCAGGATTTGGTGAATGGTATTCACAAGAAGGTGGTCATGGAGTATTTGAGAGCAGTGATGCAGACAAGGATAGTTTGCCATTCAGCAGATATGCGAATGAAAGTTGCGGGGCGGCTGAGCAAAGAGTCTACAGAGCTCAGGGAGCTGTTCGAAAACCTGGTGAGTTCACAGTTTGTTGAAATGTGGGAATAGAAGCGGGTTGATCGGACCCTCAAAGAAACCTGCCCCACCATCTGACAGACTCTGTGACTTAACCCTTGCACACACGCCTTTGTCCCAAATCTGTTAATTGTCCTTGATTCATAAAAAGCTCTAAATCTTCGATTGAGATTAAGAACTGATTGAGCATTAATTTGTAGAGGGGTGATCCACTGCATTTGTGAAAAATAGAGGCACTCCTCTGTTCACTCCTGATAAATTTCTCCAGGCCCTCAATTCTTCAACAAATGCAAACAGCATTTTCAGAGCTACGCTGGTGTCCCATCTTCAGAACTTGACTCAACTTGCCCCTGAATTCCAGAGAATGCATCCCAGAATTTTAATCGCTGCCTGTGAGTTGACCGTTGCAACCCAGGCTGTCTTTCTAGTAAATTTACACTGCCAACAGCAACCCCCCCAACTCCCCTCCAAGGACAGTACCTCCCTTCCTGGATGGGCTATTCCATGGGACTTGGGCGATGAACATGATATGGAAAGAGACAGGGAGCAGGGAATAGGGAGCCGAGACAGACCAGTAAATAAGACCAATGATCCCACTGCCTTGGGGGTTGGCGTTCGGGGTGGATGGTGGCCTAGCTGGACCCAGGTAGCGTTCTGAAAACCTGAGTTCAAATCCTGTCAGGGCAGATGGTAGAATTTTGACTCAACTAAAAATCTAGAATTAAGAGTCTATTGATTCTGACTGTCTGTTAAAAAACCATCAGGTTCACTCATGCCCTTTAGGGAGGGAAATCTGCCATCCGTACCTGGTCTGGGCCTACACGTGACTCCCAACCAGCAACAATGTGTGGTTGACTCTTCATTACCCAGTGGGCACTAAATGCTGGCCCAACTCGAGATGCCCACATCCTGCGAATGAATAATGCTCTCTCCTCTCCTGTGCATGCCTCCGAGGGTCCATGTAGCCAGATGCCAATATGTCAGAACGCTGCATTTGGGGGTCATGGAGCCCATAGTGTCCAGGGATGTGCAGGGGGTTAGCCTTGGGTTACAGGGTTAGGTGTGGGTGGCGTGAGATGCTCTTCAGAGGGGCAGTAAGGCCTCAATGGGTAGAATGGCCTTTTTCTGCACTGCAACCTCTACGGGATCACCCCTCAGCCTCCGACACTCCGGGGAAAATAGCTCCAGCGCCTTCAGCCTCTCCAGGTACCTCAAGCCCTCCCAAAGCCCGGCAACATCCCTGTAAACCCAGCTTGGTGGTTGAGATGGAAACCCATTGAGGAGGAATTTGGATCTGGCCCTGAAGGGCATTAAGCTGCGATAGGGTATGGACCAGTTGCCAGGATATGGTGTACACGAGGCAGATGGTTTATTCAGCTGGCACTAACAGAATGGGCCGAATGGCCTCTTTCCATGGCTCCGTTTGTGGGAGGCAATGACAGTGGTAAAGAATGACTAAATACACGGTAACATTGATGATAAATCTTCGTGGCAACCATCACAGAACAGCCCAAGGTTTGGAAAGTCTGAGAAAAGACCATTGATCTAAAACATTAACTTTGTTCCTCTTTATGGAAGCTTTTCCGAACTGTGGAGTCCCTCCAGCAGGTTCTGTGCAGACCTCAGATTCCCAACACCTGCAGTATTTTTGCTTTTGTGTCAACATGAGCAGGTCCAGAAGTAGGAGCCCAGAAAACAACAACAACCCCTGTGATTCTAATAGAGGCTTGTCACTGCACCGATGGCTGATGGGATTGATTGGTCTCCATTGCTCACTCCCACTCAGACTCGACTTTCGCAGGCTACACATATTCAGAGAAAGACAGAGACAGACGCAAACAGTGAGTTTGGATAAAGAATTGAAATAACATGGAATGCAAGTCAGAAAGAGAGATAGAGGGAGAAAGAGCATGGGAAAGTCTGGAGACATATGAAGAATAGACTATTCAGCCCCTCAACAATGTCACTATTCATGGATGATCTGTGGCCTAACTTCTCATACCAGCCTTTGGCCCATATCCCTTAATACCTCTGCTTAACCAAAATCTATCTAATACTGATTGAAAATTAACAACTGATCCAGCCTCCACTGCCATTTGTGAAAGATAGTTTCAAACCTCTCTCATCCTGTGTGTGTAGAGGTGCTTCCTAACATCTCTCCTGAATGATTTGGCCCTAATTCACAGATGACGCTCTTAGCTCTAGAATCCCTAATCAGTGGAAATAGTTTATCTTTACCTTAGCTGTCTTGCCCTGTTATTATCTTGAAGTCTTTGATCAGATCATCCCTTAAGCATCTCAGTTCTAGAGAAAACAGGCCTGATTTGGATAATCTCTCCTCATTACTTAATCCCTGAAGTCTGGGTATCATTCATGTGTTGGTAGGCGGTGGGGTAATGTTCCTGATCTAACAACCCAGAACCAGGGACATGCGTTCAAATCTTGCCAAGATGAAATTTGAAATCAATCCAGAATTAAAAAGGGTAACCTAATGCTTTTGATCCATCCAGTTCATTAAAGTCCTTTGTGGAATGAAATCTGCCATTCTTACCCGGCCTGGCCTACAGATGACTCCAGACCCACAGCAATGTTGATTCTTAGCTGCCCTCTGAGGCAAAAAATGCTGACCAAAGCAGTGACACCCTAATCCCATGGATGAATAAAACCAGCCTGTGTTGGCTGAAGAGATGATAGCTTCAAAATCTCCCCTCCCCCCACTGCATCCCAAAACCAGCCCAGGTCGTCCCCGCCTCCCTAACCTGTTCTTCCTCTCACCTATCCCCTCCTCCCACCTCAAGCCGAACCTCAATTTCCCACCTACTAACCTCATCCCGCCCCCTTGACCTGTCCATCCTCCCTAGACTGACCTATCCCCTCCCTACCTCCCCACCTATGCTCACCTCTACAGGCTCCATCCCCGCCCCTTTAACTTGTCTGTCTCCTCTCCACCTATCTTCTCCTCTATCCATCTTCAATCCGCCTCCCCCTCTCTCCCTATTTATTTCAGAACCCTCTCCCCCTCCCCCATTTCTGATGAAGGGTCTAGGCCCGAAACATCAGCTTTTGTGCTCATAAGATGCTGTTGGCCTGCTGTATTTGTCCAGCTTCACACTTTGTGATCTCTGCGTTGGCTGAAATTGGGATGATCAGAAATAAGTGAGAGCAAAAACTTCAGATGTTGGAAACAGAGACGACACAGTGAGGAGCTGGAAGACACAGCAGGCCAGGCAGCGTCAGAGGAGCAGGAAAGCTGACATTTCAGGTCGGGACCCTTCTTCAGAAATGTGCTGAAGCAAAGTCCCGAAACATCAACTTTCCCGCTCTTCTGATGCTGCCTGGCCTGCTGTATTCCTCCAGCTCCACACCGTGTTATCTATGATTATCAGCAGTTTTGCTGAGTTTTTAACTACTTCTTAGCATTTTTTAAAAATGTTGTTGCTGTCTAGGCCAGCATTTATTACCCATCACTTGTTGCCCAGAGGGCAGTTAATAATGAACCATATTGCTGTGGGTCTGGAGTCACATGTAGGCCAGACCAGGTAAGGATGGCAGTTTCCTTCCCCAAAAGGACATTAGTGAACCAGATGGGATTTTATGACAATCAACAGTTGAGTCATGGTCATTAGATTACAAATTCCAGATTT